>NC_136516.1:55073676-55148676 GCF_053919585.1 Euprymna scolopes
AGTGATGAGGATAGGATATTTTTATGGAAACATAAATCGTAAAGTTGCCTTCTCATCAATGAAACAGCTGTAATGGAAAAAATCCAGGAAATAAACGAAGTTTATAAAAAAGAAAACGTGAGTCTTTCAATTTTCAACAAACTTTTACACTATATATATATATGTGTGTGTGTGTGTGTGTGTGTGTGTGTGTGTGTGTGTGTGTGTGTGTGTGTGTGTATGCTAACATGGGTGCCCGGTGTTGCCCGGGTGTTTGGAGGTGTATGCTGAGCAAAAAAATAAATAAATAAATAAATAAAAAAGGGTCAATTTTTTTAATTTGACCCCTATTATGACCCCTTAACATTTATTGTTTTGGGCTCAAATCAAGTTATTAAGTTAGATCCATGTCCAAGGAACCTATATCTAAAATTTCAAGTGTTTAGAAGAGTTTGGTAGAGTTCTGAAAGGCATATCGATTTTCCTAAATCTCAGTAACCTGTATATCAAATTTCGAGTCTGTAGACTAAAAATTGACAGAGTTATTGCGTAAGGAAATGTACACAGACACACAGACACGTTCACTTTTATAGATATATAGATATATACTAGCCAGACGTGCGGCATTGCTCAGTCGTACAATACACTTAAACATGATATTTCAGTTTATGCAGATTGCATATGAATTATTATAGAATCGATCGTCTATTGATTATTATATATTATGAGGAATGATTGCCCAGTTGACTAATGTTAAAAAAAAAAAAATAGAATAATAAAAAATAATAATGATAATGTCGTTCATCAAATTCCGTCTGCATTTGTTTACAATATCACGTTAGCTGATATTCGGGCTTGAGGTTGAATGCCGTGGAAAAGCCACTTCTGATTAATGTTCAGTTTTAAAATATGCAAACGAAGAAATGATTTGCGGCGATTTTAAATGGTACCTCTTCTTTTATGGTAAATTGATGTCACTAATAAGAAGGAAAATTTAAAAATCATAATAAACTCATCTACGAACAAACACAAACACAAGTTGAAGAAAATCCGGTACAGAGATCTAGCAATATTCTTTTTATTATGATTTGAAAACGACAGTACCGATGTTTTTCTGATTTTGTGTAATATATATATATATATAGTTATCCACCGAAAGACTGTTTCACTGTATCACAGCTTTTCATGCAGCGAGACTAGCACTCTTCTCAATAAACCTAAAACCATTTAGTTGATAGTCAACAGTTCTACTCACTGAACCATTGGCTCAGCACTCGTAAATCATATCTATGTTTTAATGAAAACACTGACCGACACTATAGGCCTCTTTTCAGTCTCAAGATACAATGGATACATCTTTTAAGGATTGCTTGCACAGGGAATGGATAGTGATATATCTATCTATATAGTTTAGACTATCTTACAATTTTCACAATTGAGCTGGAAGGCCAATATATAAATTCATGCCTTTTCTAAGGATATAAGTGAAAGTAATGTAGCTCCCCCGTCACCAACAGTGCTTGAACTCGACACACTGAGCGTCTGTGACCCCTACAATAAGCTACTTTCACACACACGCGCGCGCACACACACACACACGTACACATTTGCCTCTGCATCAGTTTGTCTGGTCCGCACATTAGCCATACCAGACAAACTACTGCAGAAACAAAACGCGAAGAAGGGTTACATGGAACCAAGAACATTGAAGCTGCATATCTATAAGCTCTCTATTTCCTCTCTTACCCCCTGCCCCATCACCGCCCCCTGCCTAAAAGAGTGAAGTCAAGAAGGGTTAAGGAGGATGGAAAGACCAAGGAGAGAGCGATGACAAGACCTCCACTGGACAAGTGTCAAGAGAACTGGGAGTTTGTGGAGGCTTATTGCCACTCAAATTTCAGTGGAGACCTATGGCTGCTGTCAGCGAAAAATCAATGATAAACGACTGTTGCGATAATCCAAAGTCAATTACGAATGTTATCAAAAGAGTGGAGAGTACTGGAAATCTGGGGAGTCTTGTTGTCACTCAAGTTCCAGGGAACACAACAGATTATTTTCAAAGAGAGATCTTTGATGACCTATGTGAAAGCTGCTTGTGAGCCAATAATAATAATAATAATAATAATAATAATAATAATAATAATAATAATAATAATAATAATAACGATAATAATATTAAAATATTTTATTATTACCAAACTAAATAGAGAACATATTGAAGCAAAATTTCATGGGAAAATTTAGCTCAGGAGGAATGTTAATATTAGCACAACCGGGTTCCTCCTTACAAAAATATGATTGGCTGGTTAAGCCATATATATACCAACTGGTAGAATGGTGTGATAGCTACATCGAAAGCTATGCTGAGAAATAGCAGTTTAAACGACAAAAACTCGAAGACAACTGACAAAATTAGTACACAATAGCCAAAACCACTCAGCCACTTGAAACGAATATATATATATATATATATATATATATATATATATATATATATATATATATATATATATATAAGAGAATAGAAGGCAGAAGATTTTACAAGAAGATCAATGTCAAGATCAGTAATTGTTGTAGGGAAAACATGCAAGCCAGCATAAGGAAACATAACATATAATACTAAAGACAAACCTAATTTTAACAGAAGAAATACTAGTCCCAACCACCTAGGTATTACTAATTATAACAATAAGTTAAATTTTAATTATGTATTATTATGTTATTATGTTGTTAGTAAGAAAGTGTTTGTATGATTTAATTTAACCTTCTTTAAACTAAACGTCATGTAATTTATGGAATATTGAAATATCTGGGCTGACGTTATCCACCTGATAGTCAGGGACCCGAACCTTGGATTAATCACTAAGGAGGCTGTCATATCAGCAGGTGTAAAGTACTGGGGCTGCTGTATTGCAATTTTGTGAATGGATTCTGGACCATGCACTAGTCTCTGGTGAGGCCTCTCGATGCCATACTAGTCGGTAATTGTTATAGCTTTACACTAATATGTGCTGCATAAAAAAAATGTTCCTGTCTTTTCTCTCTTACATGCCGACCTGTTCTACAAATCCTAAAACCTCAACATGACATATCTCCAGAAAAAAAAAACACAAATAAACCTAGACCCCCATCCTCCAACATAGACCCCTACTATCATGTCTCCTTCTCCAACATCAGAGGTCTACATTCTAACCTTCCAGCGGTTGAAACCCAATTACAGGAGACGAAACCGGACATATTCTTTCTAAGCAAAACTGGAATAGGGCCGACCACTTCCCTAGATGAGTTCATAATTAACGGATACTCTAACTTAACATCTAAATCTGACCCCCAAGATCGCCACGGGCATGGAATATGTGCCTACATTAAAGATGGCTTCATGTGTGGCAGGGATATCTCCAGAGAAGACCCTAATTTACCTTATATATGCTTCCGGGTTGCACTTGCTAACACCACTGCATTTATATTTGCCCTCTATCGCCCCCACAACAGCGGAGTTACTATCTTTAAGAGTATATCTGAGAAAATTGACCACATGCTGTCTGCTCATCCCTTGGTAAACATGCACATTTACGGTGATTTCAATGTCCATAACGTGGAATGGCTAAGCCACTAAAATAAGACAGATGATGAGGTTCTGTCATGATTTTGCCATTGCCTATGACCTGACTCAGATTGTTCGCGAGCTCACCCGTTTGCCCGATACTACCAGTCAGTATACAAGCCTTCTAGACCTTTTTCTCTTAAATTTCCCTGAGCTATGTTCATGTTCTGTTCTATCTCCTCTGGGATTCTCCGATCACTCCGTTGTATTAGTTAAGATAAAAATTAAATGTAATAAGTCTACAGACGTACCTCTCCACCATACTGTATATCGATACTCTATGGCTGACTGGGATAGCTTCCATACATTCATATGTGATCTATCTCTGCATTCCATGTTTAAAAAGAATATGTCCTCTATAGTATCAGACCTGACCGAATGGTTAATTGTAGGCATAGACTGGTTCATACCATCCAAAAAATTTTAACAAAAACTTAACAGCCAGCCATGGTTCTCCCCAGAATATGTTGTTGCCACCGTGCACAGAAATCACTTTTTCCATAGCTACCAACGTAATAGATGCACTGAGACTAAAGTTGGTTTCAGGACTGCTAGCAACCACTTTAAAAGAGTAATAAAAAATACAAGAGAGCTATATGCTCAGCCCATTAAATCCAAAGTAGCTGAGCAGAGGCTTGTTTCCCACTAGTTTTGGCAAATAACAAATAGAATCCTGAACAACCATTATCAATGGACCAGAGGTCATCTTGTCAGCCTCAGACAAGGCCAAACTATTTGCAAAGAACTTTGCAGCTAATTCTACCCTATGTGCCTAAGGCCATCAACTCCCCGTATTTCCTCCTATAACACACAGCACTCTAAGTAACATACAAATATCTGTGCGTGATGTTGCCAAGCTAATCAAGAACCTTGATTCCAGTAAAGCAACTGGCCCTGGCGGCATTCCAATTATAGTGTTATAATAGCTTCAACCAGAACTTGCCCCCATACTTACAACACTGTTTAAGCGTTGTCTTAAGGAGAAGTGCTTTCCAATACCCTGGAAAAACTCGTCAGTATGCCCTGTATTTAGGAACTCAGGTGATAAGTCATCTCCCTCTCAGTACAGACCAATAAGTCTCCTGAGTGTCATGAGTAAGTTGCTGGAATCCATATTAAATAGAGAAGTAGTCAACCACCTCAGCAGAAATAACCTTCTTAGTGAAACGCAATATGGTTTCCGTTCTGCTAGATCTACAGCAGATGTGCTAACGGCTATATCTCATAGGATTAGCGAATCTCTCAACAAAGGCTTCCTTTCTAGGGCAATTACTCTTGACATTTTCAAAGGCCTTCGATAAGGTATGGCATAAGGGCCTACTTCACAATATTTCTAGCTACAGTATAATTGGAAATGTTTTCTCAATCATTAAATCATTTTTCTCTGATAGGCTCATAAGAGTAGTGGTTGATAGGCAGAAATCAGAGGCCCCCAGTATTAATGCTGGAGTCCCTCAGGGGTCCATCCTGGGCCCAACTCTCTTCCTGATCTATATCAATGATCTCCCAAAACACATACTTAAATCATTCGTTGATGACACGACCATCTATGGCAACACATCAAAGGCCGTTAATGACAAAGTTCTCTCTGATTCTTACTCCTCTGATCTTGAGCGCATGGTACAGTGGGGAAAGAGGTGGCTGGTTACCTTTAATGCATCTAAAACCAAACTCCTATCTTTACATCAACAACGCTCTGGCCCCCATCTAGCATTAATTGAAATGGATGGCTCTCGTCTAGGGGAGGCCCCATGTTTTGATAAGGTTCTGGGCTTGACCTTTACTCCTGATCTGAAATGAAACATGTACATCAAGTCTGTTGCCAAAGTCGCTTGGAAAATGGTGGGATCCTTCTACCGCTCCAGAAGATATCTCACTACTGATGCAATTCTCTATCTATATAAAAGCCAAGTGCGTCCAAGGATAGAGTACTGCTACCACATCTGGGCAGGAGCTGCTAAAAACAGCCTATCTGTCCTTGAGAGAGTACCAAATAGACTTTGTGGCTTAATGGGGGATGCGCTTTTCTCTTTCCTGCAACCTCTCTCCCACAGAATAGATGTTGTGAGCCTATCTTTGTTTTATCGTTATTTCCATGACAAGTGCTCCTCTGAGCTCAAATCTCTGGTCCCCCATCGCCAATCTTTCATCATAAACACCCGTCTAGCTGAAACCACTGTCAAAAATTTTCCCCACTCTTTATCTGTGCCTAAATCAAAGCGTAGATTCCATGAACAAAGCTTCTTTCTTAAAACTGGACGCCTGTAGAACTCTCTAGAGTTTGCCCGTTTTCCCCACCTGATTTCAACTTGGATTTCTTCAAGTCCAACATAAGCAAATTCTTGATGAACCGCCCCCTTAAGTAATGACTCTTTATCAAATCTCCAATACTAACGAATACTACAACACTATCCCATGGATTACTGCACACGCAATAACCCTTATCCCCAAGTGGCTTCTGGGCCTTGATAAGTGGTGACCTCCATGTAAAAAAAAAATGCATCTTTGTGTCAACATTGATCTGATAATTTATGTTAAAATTAAAAGAATGTCTATTTGTTGTTGTAACCTGAAGATAATCTGATGAAAGATCCAAAAGCGTTAGCAATACATATGGAACAGATATTAATTTGTTTCTATTTTTCAATAAAACTTATTAGAAAAAGTGCAACAATAAAAATTCGTATAATCAAACAGAAGAATTTTGTTATGTTGAACAATGTTTGCTTAAATAAAAGGACGCTACCTAAATACTAGCACTATATATATATATATATATATATATATATATATATATATATATATATATATATAGTATAATCACGTTTGGCACATCGGTTCCTGTCAGATCACCGAAGTTAAGCAAAGATAAGCCTGGGCAGTACCAGATGGATGACCATTTGGGACTTCCAAGAGCTGTATGTGCTTATCTCGGCATTGATTCCAGTCATCTTAGACTTCTCCTTGCCAGTGTACTCAAGCTGTACCAATTCAAATGCGGTTGGAGATTGCATAACACTTGCCTCACTATTACACACACACAGCTGCCCCTACAGAAGGTATCCTTTGTCTTTCGAGACTTGAACGAAGGCAACGATAAATTGTTAACGTTTCTCCTTGATTCACACTGGTTCATTCTTTAATATCCAACTGATATCATGTGAGCGTTCTCGGATTCTTTTTGAAATTTTCTGCTCTTCAGCAGATTTTTTGTCTCCGTTTGTGTTTGCCATCGGAAAATGGTTCGGTGAAGAATAGAAAACGTTTGTGATACATATGAAACATATTAATTTTTTTTCATTTTGATCCAAAAAGATAATTAGAAAAAAACTTTTAAATAAAAAAGGTTTAATTAAACGAAAGAAGTCTATGTTGAACTATGTTTCTGAAATAAAAAAAAACTCTGCATATATACTCACACAGTATATATCTATAATATAAAGCTGAACGTCTGTGTGTGTGTGCGTGCGTGCGTGTGTGCCTGTGTGTGTGTGTGTGTGTGTGTGTGTGTGTATGTGTGTGTGTGTGTGTGTGTGTGTGTGTGTGTGTGTGTGTGTGTGTGTGTGTGGTGTCTGGTCACGAATAGGCTCCTATGTGGTTGACTATTTTAAAAAACTGATTACATATAATGATAGAAGAGGTATTGAGGATCAGGAATATGCATGTCTGATCTGGCAGAACGGTGGTTCATAAAAATTGTGGGGTCTGCGTTCGCGCCTGGCCCTCAAAGTATGGAAATAAAAAATGAAAAAAAAACGTTTAAAAGGGTTTTTGATATAGATGTACATGAGAATACTTTGATGAGTATGTTTCAACTTAAATAGGGATGGTATAATAAAATTGTGGGGTCTGCGTTCGCACCTGTACTCCATGGAAATATGGCACAAACTTTAACAAACACTTTTCATATCTGTTTGCATAAGTATACTTTGATAATTATGTTTCAGTGTGAAGAAATATGGTATAATAAAATATGGTGTTCGTTCGCGTCTGACCTACATAGAATGTAAATATGTCACAAAGTTTAACAAGGTTTTTTTAAAAGGGGTGAGGGTCCACAATAACACCTTAACTTTAATCTTAATTCACGTTAGCTTTTATTTATTTTTTTGAGTTGAATCATATTGTGTCGAATAAATTCACCTCATAAATTCACGTTCTTATTAAAGTGAAAGCCAAAAAAAAAAAGTTGTGACTTTAGACAATTCTCGACACAAATTTTGCATAACTCTGGTTTTTCCTTCTCCTCTTACAAGTGGCACTCTTTCGAAAATAGATAAATAGATAAATAATGAAAAATAAGAATGTTACTTGTTATCGTGTCAAAAGAAGGAAAAAAATCCTGCTCACGTGATTACGTGTCTTTTTAAAAACATTTACATAACCTTTTTATTTTTATTTATATATCTGTTTAAGCTTTTTTTGTCAGTGTACTAGAAGGAATTCAGTTGATTACAACCCTTTCTGCGTGTTCTTTACATTGCAATAGTACAACCCTGAATCCGACGGTGCAATACTACACCGTTCAATATTGTAAAACTGAAACGAAGCTGTTTTGCTTAGAAAAGGGCGCCATTTTCTTTTTATTCATATTTATATCGATTGTTTGCTTTAAAAAACTAAAGTAATTACGTGTTTACTTTTTTAATATCCTATTTGACTGTTTCGGATTATTTTACTAAAATAAGTAAAACTTCATTATTTTTCAAAACTGTTTTTTTATTCTTTGTTTTTCGATATTTCGTCGATATTATTAAGTACGAGTGTTTTGCAGAAAAGCCAACAAACGACTACCCAAAAAATAAATATACAAGAAATAAATGTTACCATAGTCAATAAAGTTCAGTTCATGTTTTTTTTTGCTTTGAAATAGTTTTTAATGCTCTTTACTTGAAATAATTTCAGCGAACCGAAATTCAAACGAAATTTGAGGCGATAACTACTTAAATTAATTTTTATATAAACTACACATGCTATAATCGAATATTCCACAAGCACAAAATAACGGAAAACATTAAAATATGTTTATAAATATCCCTTACGTTGACAGAACTCTCTTAAATTATTAACACAGAATGCTCAGGTGCCCCTCACTCAAATTGAAAACGGTGCTCTCCATTTCATCATATTTTGCTTAGGGTAAAATTTTTGAGTATCAAAACCTATCTCTTTACAACCCCCTCCTTTTCATAACCTATCCTACTTTCATCAATCACAGTCCATTTTCTGTAGGCTGTTTTTGAACCCAGTTAACAACGGGTACTTCTGCTAGTATATATATGTATATATATATATATATATATATATATATATATATATATATATATATATAGATAGATATAGATATATATATATATATAGAGAGAGAGAGAGAGAGAGGGAGAGAGACAGACAAACAGACAGACAGACAGACTGGCAGGCAGACTAGCAGAAAAAGAGAGAAAGAGTGAGGGGGATTAAATATAAGCAGGGTTTTGTTTGCCATAAAACAGACAACCGACCGTTTAATTTAGGCCCTAATTACTCTTCAGTTCAGAGTTATAGAGTCTTATTGTGATAAGTGTGTAAAAGAAAAATGTACCGGAATCTTTTAACAATTTTTCAAGAAATACAATTAGAGCAGATCTGATTGCAGAGTCTGTGGTTGCGAAGCACTGCGACGTCGAAATTCCATCTGAAGACGGGAATCCAAGAAACTGTCAGATCTATCTGCCATGATGCATATTCAAATCAAATGCACCCATTAATTAGATCACTATCATCCCAGTAATCCCATCTTGCCTTATTATATTCGGCACAACTCCAAAGTGCTTCATAGTCTATTATCACTCATTTCAGGATAAATCTATCTGGAAGACATTCTGGACCAACTTTCTTGAATTCGTTACAAGTAAATTTCTGTAGAGGTAGTAAAGCAAATCTCCATTCATACTAGCGAGACCCTGCTAATGTTCCTCGCTCCTTTGTACATCAATCTGTATAATTTACATGTAATCGCCCAACATGTGATCTGCCAAGTTGTTTCCATTTCAATATTAATCATAACTCAAACTAACTAACCCTAAGCCTTATCTTAACACAATCCTAACCCGACAACAGACTAGGGTTATGGTTTATGAGTAAATCAGCATACCATCTTCTCTTATAGAGATGTGCTGATTTGTAGGGTCGAGTTCTCTCACTTTGAGGAGACATTATTTGAAGCTCTGACAATATGTGATCTACCAAATTGATTGCATTACAATAAGTGATCTACCAAATTGTTTGCATTACAATATGTGATCTACAAAATTGTTTGCATTACAATATGTGATCTACCAAATTGTTTGCATTACAATATGTGATCTACCAAATTGTTTGCATTACAATATGTGATCTACCAAATTGTTTGGATTACAATAAGTGATCTACCAAATTGTTTACATGACAATATGTGATCTACAAAATTGTTTACATTACAATATCTGATCTACCAAATTGTTTGCATTACAATATGTGATCTACCAAATTGTTTGCATTACAATATGTGATCTACCAAATTTTTTACATTACAATATGTGATCTACCAAATTGTCTACATTACAATATGTGATCTACCAAATTGTTTACATTACAATATGTGATCTACCAAATTGTCTACATTACAATATGTGATCTACCAAATTGTTTACATTACAATATGTGATCTACCAAATTGTTTGCATTACAATATGTGATCGAAATTATTTGAGGCTCTGACAATATGTGATCTACCAAATTGATTGCATTACAATAAGTGATCTACCAAATTGTTTGCATTACAATATGTGATCTACCAAATTGTTTGCATTACAATATGTGATCTACCAAATTGTCTACATTACAATATGTTATCTACCAAATTGTTTACATTGCAATAAGTGATCTATCAAATTGTCTACATTACAATATGTGATCTACCAAAATGTTTGCATTACAATATGTGATCTACCAAATTGTTTGCATTACAATATGTGATCTACCAAATTGTTTGCATTACAATATGTGATCTACCAAATTGTTTGCATTACAATAAGTGATCTACCAAATTGTTTACATTACAATATGTGATCTACCAAATTGTTTGCATTACAATATGTGATCTACCAAATTGTTTGCATTACAATATGTGATCTACCAAATTGTTTGCATTACAATATGTGATCTACCAAATTTTTTACATTACAATATGTGATCTACCAAATTGTTTGCATTACAATAAGTGATCTACCAAATTGTTTGCATTACAATAAGTGATCTACCAAATGGTTTACATTACAATAAGTGATCTACCAAATTGTTTGCATTACAATATGTGATCTACCAAATTGTTTGCATTACAATAAGTGATCTACCAAATTGTTTGCATTACAATATGTGATCTACCAAATTGTTTGCATTACAATATGTGATCTACCAAATTGTTTGCATTACAATATGTGATCTACCAAATTGTTTACATTACAATATGTGATCTACCAAATTGTTTACATTACAATATGTGATCTACCAAATTGTTTGCATTACAATATGTGATCTACCCATTGACCTTAACTCCAACTAACTGCAACCATAACTAATTAACTCTAACATACTTTTAACTATAACAACACGGTTTTTCACATATTGAATTAGAAACCATTCAATGGATGACATATTGGAATAGCATCATTAATAATATATAATGTGTTATGCACTCATTAAACCTAACTGTAAATAACTAACCGTAATATAACTCAAACTATAATGACTCAGTTGATCACATTTGGTTGAAAAACCATTCAGTAGATCACAGATTGGAAGAGCGCTGTTAATAATAATTTTTTTTGAAAGAACGTCTGTTATGGTCAATACTAGTAACAAAAAATCACTCTTTTTCTATTTATTAATTGTCATTGTCATTTTCAGCTTAAATATTTTTTTAAATAAATAAACAAATATGTCTCATTTATGTACAAATTGTTGCGATTGAATTCGTTTTTAAAACAATAAATATTCTCTCTTTTATTATCATACAAATAATGGTTGGATTCTTCAAATCAATAAAACGAATGTCACTTTTTGCAATTATTTAAATTGTATTGCTTCAGTAAATAGGACGGCGCCATTTGATACGGGAATAATCCATTTTAAATTAAGCAAAGTCAAAAGTTTTACTTGAGTGACCTCATATTAATTACCAATCGAACGGTTTCATATTTTTAATGTGTGCAACGTGAAAACGTATATACGAACCTGACATGGCTAAGCTTATTATTATAAGATAGGTAAACTGGAATACTATCAAACATTTAGCGGAGGTGTCCCTATTTATTTTCCTCCCCATGAGGGCAGAGTTAGACACAAATTTTAAAGTGGGGGTAATCCAGCTCCCCAAAAAGTTCACTCTAGATTGATATAAAATTTCAATTGCGTCAATCTATAAGGACCTGTTCTTCGATGGAGAACAGAAAAGATAACGATCAGCATTAAAACAGATAAATACACCTTGCTCCCAACCAAACTAATCTATTTACTTGGTTTTATTTAATTCAATAAGTACTTCCTCGGTCGACAATGATAGAAAAATGTCATGTGTCACGAATGTTCATATTAGCATCTAAATTGATGAAATAAAAAGAAATAAAAATGAAAACGTCTTAAATTAAAAAGTTAGAAAAAGAAATAACGCCACATCAGTATGGAAAGGAAGGGAAAAAAGAAAATTGAATAAACGATTTTTTTCCAAATTCATCTAAGATGGAGGGGTTGTTTGCGTTGTTATTTTCTTTCTGCTTTCTCCCAGACATATGACATTGTTTGGCAATTTTACTCAATAACTTTTGTATGACAAGACGAATATGTATTTATTTTGATATTTATATGTGAATAAATACACATTAGTCTTTATTATAGATGAAGGATTTTGTTTTACGATATATTAATCCTTTAGGAGTTATTTAATGCCGAATCTATTTAGTTTGGTAAACATTTTAAGTTCTTAATAGTTTTAAATATTTATTATTGATATAAATATATGATTTTGTCTTCTTTTATGGCATATCCGCCCATTTTAGTTTTGGGGATGAGCGTACTGCTTGTTACCACTTGTGAGGTTATTTTATACAAGTGTTATCGATTAATTTGTTTTGTAAACGCATATTTTGTAAATAAACAATTTGACGAGTTTGAATGCAAAACGCGATATATCTCATTTGTCTTAATTGAGACAAAGAATAAAAGAACGAACATATCAAACCTGTATTCGAACTTAAACCTTATTTTGATTTAAAATGAAGAAAATTTATGTAGATATCACATTATGTAAAACATCATTTGTAAGTGTTGAAATGATAGCTTTACAATTTTGAAAATAACGTTTATCGCATTTAGCATTTGAATTATTCATTTGTAAATGATAGATTTAAGATGAGAATGAAGCTGGGATTAAGGGCAATTTAGGAGTAGCTTCTTACTCTCGAAGTCTCACAAACTGGGCCCTCAAAACCAGATGTAGCTAATGCCGTACTCAGGATTATTCTATCAGTTGAGACAGCTATGTTAGATTTGCTAGTATAGATTATAGCAGATGAGGATGCATACGGTCACAATGACCTATTTGCATGTGGAACAAACAATTGTATTCTGGATTAAAATGATACTAATGTTAGATTTGATAAGCTAAGGTCAGAAGGGCCACACTGAAAGCGATTTATGGATGAAATCACCTGTGGATGTGACGTCACATATAACCAGAGCCGGAGACAATGGTAAGATTTTAAATAAGACTGTTGTGGAATCTTAAAGCAGACAATTGCTTTATAAGATTCCTTAAAACTAAAAATCTGGAAGAACCGCATGCAACAATGAACGCTGATCTGTCTATCCGTCTGATTGTCTGTCAATCTATCCATCAGTCTTGCTATTTACCTATATATAATTAAGTTAGAATATAATTATACTTTCTATAACACTATGAAGAACAGATATACGTTTCCTAGTCATACTAACGACACCGCTAGAAGAAATGATGAAAAAAAGATACGTAATGGCGATGAAAAAATAGATGACATGGTTTCGACAATGAAGCGAGATCATAACCCTGATCAGGAAAACGAAACAACGAAGAGGAAAGAACGAGGAAGAAAGAATGTACGCATTTATCTAAATATTAAGGACAAAATAAATAAAGGACACAATGCAACAGCATTTCAATTGAAGAAATAAGAATAAAAAGACAATGTAATAGATATACAGACAGACAGACAGATAGATAGATAGATAGATAGATAGATAGATAGATAGATAGAGAGGAAGAGGGTAAGTTCAAGAAAGCGAAACACATAGAGAGTGATGATATTAATTATTTTGAGTTTGATACAGTAAAATATCTATAAGCAGATAAAATTGAAATGCTATTTTCTTTATGCAATCCTGGAATTGTCACAAGTTGCATTATTATTATTATTATTATTATTATCATTATTATTATTATTATTATTATTATTATTATTATTATTATAGGAGGCCACACTGGCAGAGGTGGCTTGAAGAAAGTATTAAACGGTGGCGGAAAGACATTGGTAGAATCAAAGAAATAAGAAAAGGAGTTAAACTAGGACAGAAAGCTAAGGACGAGCTTGAAAGGAAGTATAGATTACTGGAAAAGGGAACGATAAACGTTCTAACAATGTTGAAAGAGAAGGTCCACACTGGTGGTATAAAAATTAGGAACTTTGTTGGAAAAAGTGTTGCATTTCAGCAGAACAACCTTTTCCGGAACAATCAATCTCAGCTGTATAAAGAACTAAATGGTAGTAAACAGGCAGGAAATAACACTCTAAATGCAAAAGATGCAAGGAAGTTCTGGACTGGGATTTGGTCTGTCGAAGGGCAATATAATGAGAAGGCTAGCTGGTTAGAAGAGGTCAGAGAAAGGCTATCAGAAATGCAGCAGATGAAGAACGTTGAGATAACCATCGATGACATTAAAGCTGGCATACGAAGGATGACAAACTGGAAGGTACCTGGTCCAGATGGAGTGATAGGCTTCTGGTTTAAACAGTTCCCATGCCTTTATCCACCTATAGCTGGTGCTCTGCAAAGAGTTGTAGAGTCGGGAGATGTCCCTGATTGGCTTGTGAAGGGAAGAACAACACTGATTAGGGAAGATCCTGCAAAAGGAACAGATGCCAATAATTATAGACCAATTACATGTCTGCCATTGATGTGGACACTGTTGACTGGAATATTTGCGGAGAAAATTTATGAACCTCTAGAGAGTAATGATGTTTTTCCTGACGAACAAAAGAGGTGCCGGAAAGGCTTGAGAGGTACTAAAGAGCAGCTACTAATTGATAAAGCAATAATGCAGGATGCGAAGAAGAAGAAGAGAAATTTGAGCGTAGCATGGACCGATTACAGAAAGGCTTATGACATGGTTCCTCATTCATGGATACGTGAAATACTATTGATGATGAAGGTTGCTGAGAATGTGGTAGGGCTTTTGGAGACAAGTATGGCTCAATGGAAAACGATGCTGACAGCAAACAGAGAGAGGATGGGGCAGGTTGGCATTAAACGTGGGATATTTCAAGGAGATTCGTTATCGCCACTTCTTTTTGTAATGATAATGATTCCACTGAGCATCCTCTTGAAGAGAGAAAAACTGGGGTATAACTTTGAATCTGGTGACAGACGCCTTAACCATCTACTGTTTATGGATGATTTGAAAATATTCGGTAGAAATGAAAAGGAAATGGAGAGACTGGTAGAACTTGTGGGGACATACTCAGAACAAATTGGGATGGAGTTTGGGATTAGTAAATGTGCCGTGCTGGTGATGTAAAGAGGAGTAAATGTTCATTCGAATGGAATAGTGCTGCCAAATGGAGAAATCATGAAAGAAAAAGAAGATACAGTATATAAGTATTTAGGAGTGCTGGAGGGTGTAGGCATCATGAATAGAGAAATGAAAGAAAAAGTCAGGAAGGAGTATCTTAGAAGAGTGAAACTAATTGCAAAGTCGAAACTGTATGGAGGAAATCTAATGAAAGCATGGGCAGTCAGTGTTTTGAGACACAGTGCGGGAATTTTAGAATGGTCTGACAAGGATTTGCATGCTATAGATTTCAAAACAAGAAAAGTTTTAGCAATGTTTGGTATATTTCACATTAGAAGTAGCGTAGCAAGGCTGTTTCAAAAGAGGAAAGATGGTGGGGGAGGATTGAAAAGTGTAAAAGATTGTGTTAAAACCGAGGAGATGTTGTTGAAGGAGCATGTAGTTAGAAGCAAGAAGTGGATGCTTAAGGTTGTGGCCAATGAAGTGGAGGTATGTGAGACCAAGGTTGACTTTGTGAAACGTATGGATAGAGAAAGGGAAGAGGAACTGGCTAGGAAGAAAATACATGGAAGGTTCTTCCAGGATATGGCAGAAGTGGCCGATGAAAAATCATGGCAATGGCTAAGAGCTGGGTATCTGGCTAAGAGTACAGAAGCTTTTGTTTGTGCAGCACAAGAACAGGCATTAGGAACACGATTGTTTAAAAAAGTGGTTCTAGGAAAGGAAATTGCTGCAGAATGCCGGATTTGTGGTAAGACCTCAGAGTCAATTGCGCACCTTGCAGCAGGGTGTAGTGGACTGGCCCAGAGAGAGTACTGCAAAAGACACGATCGCACGGGACTCCGGATATATTGGTAGGTGTGTAGGAGGGTTGGGGTGAAGTGTGCTGGAAAATGGTTTGAGGAAGTGCCTGATGAAATGAGAACAAGTAAGGATGGCAAGGTAGACGTATGGTGGGACAAAAGTGTCATAACGACCAAGCAATTGGAACATAATCGTCCGGATTTAGTCGTCATTGACAAAATCTCAAAAAACTGGCGGATTGTAGACTTCTCAGTACCCTGGGACAGGAATGTGAGAGAGAAGGAGAATAAGAAGTGGAGCAATTACGCTCCATTGGCCTTGGAAATAAGGCGTATACACGGGGTTAAAACACAAATAATCCCGGTCGTAGTTGGTACACTAGGAGTAGTATCAAGTCGTCTGGAAGGACAATTGAAAAAACTACAAATCTCTGATGTTTTAGGTTGTCTTCAAACATCTGCAATTATAGGTACCACCAACATCCTTCGGAAAACCCTTGATCTTTGAAGCTCCTGGTTTGAAGCCGGGAGTAAGGGAAATCCTCTGGAAATGAATCCAATCCTTTTCCAGAGAGACGTTCATAAGCGAAATCAGAATTATTATTATTATTATTATTATTATTATTATTATTATTATTATTATTATTAATAATAATAATAATAATAATAATAATAATAATAATAATAATAATAATAAATGCTGAAGGCAATAACTATAATATCAATAATTGTAGAAGCACACAGAACACCCTCGAAAAAACATAAACTGGAAAAATTGTAATCAAAGGAAAGATTAAGACCATGAAATGCATTGGGTTGACGAAAACATTTGCAATGCTAAGGGAAATCCTCAAATGCATATATCAAGAAACGTAACCATTGTGTTAATCAGTCACAGGAAAGTTGAACAAAAAATTCAGCAAAACAATCTCGAAAGAACATCATACAAGCCATGAAACTGCCAGATATCCCCAAAACTTATGCTCTTCGCCGAAACAAAAAAATAATAAATCACACATGCGGTTGAACCAACCTGACACCACAAAAAATGCGCTTGAAGGGCCAAAGAGGACGAAAAAACAAGGAGAGGAAAGAAATCATACTTCTGTTGTAAAGAGATCTTACTGCCATTGTTGGAAATCATTTGATGCTTCTTTCGATAATTCTAGGGAGACTTGTTTTCAATCAGACTCCAGGGAACACCAATTATTAGTGTAAGTGACAAATATATATTATTAAATAATAAAAATATCTATAAATAAATAATAAATAATATATAAAAGATAAAATTATATCCCAATCACCGCAGTCTATCTAGGAGTAATAATAAGAAAACAAGATTAGAGAATAATTATAAAATTATAATGTACGCATACATTAAAATATGGAAACATGTAATAGTCCTGTTATTATATAGATTTCATGGGTAGATTTTAAAATGTGAGAAAGCGTAAAGACTAAAGGTCTATAGCATCATTTAGAAAAAAAATCTGAAATATAATTTAATAGAAAAAAAATTGCGACATTTTTGCAATACAGCTACACAAGAAAATCGATATTTGAGGAATCAATAATTTTTCTGTTAGATTAATGAAATGGGTCAAAACTTTATTCTTTTTTATTGAGGAAAAATTTCCATATATATTTTCCTTTTTTGAATTTACTTCTCTGAACTTTAGGATTTGTTTAAATTTATTCAATTTTAAAAGTCAGTAAAACAAAATAAATAAAGAATAAACAAAATAACAATAAGAATAAAAACAAACAAACATCTGTTCTGATCTGAATTATATTTTGTATTCATTTAGAGTAGAAATGTCTGTATGAAAGGACAACACATTTATCAAAATCAATACACAGACACACACACACACACACACACACACACACACACACACACACACACATATATATATATATATATATATATATATATATATATATATATATATGTTAAGTTTTGAGACATTGTGTTGAAAAAAGATGGCGGCGTAGTTCAGATCAGTAACTAAGACGGTGACCAAGAATCAAATGCAGTCTGTCACGTAGTTGACCTCTTAAGTTCTGAGATATTATGTTGAACAAAGATGGCAGCGTAGTTCAGATCAGTAACCAAGATGGCGGCAAAGAATTAAATGTGGTCCATAACGTAGCAAATGGCAAGCTGATTGAATCCAAAATTCAAGGATTTTTATAATAATTTTGTGACGTTTTGATTGGTTGTTTAGCACAGCCGTTGGTTATAAAAATGATTGGCAGATCCATTTGTCTCATACCCCCATTAGAAGTTCTTTCTGATGGAATGTCTCCTAGCTGCTTCGGCGGCAGGGAGACAGGGTAGTACAAGTCACGGATTCGTCACTTGACACTCAGCCCAACAGGTGAGGTACGCCGCCTGGGTAATACCTAGGAGGTCCACCCACCCAGGCCTTGCCACCAGGCTTTCCGGTGGGGCAAGTTTATTGCTTGCTGCCTGAGGCGCCCCGACGGGGGAATTCTGACAGGGTTACTCAGGCAATATTTTAAATTGCAGGAGTGCCCCTCCTTTAGGGGAGCCTGTGGGGTTCCCACTTTCCGGCCTTGTGCCACATAATGCTGATGTGGGCAGCATTTAAATATATACCCCCATTAGAAGTTTGATGGAGAAGGTCTCCTCGCGGCTTCGGCTGCAGTGAGACAGGGTAGTACACGTCAAGGATTTGTCACTTGACACTCAACCCAACAGGTGAAGAGCTGGGAACCGGCCCAGCACCTGTTGGACTGAGGTACGCCACCTGGGTAATACCTAGGAGGTCCACCCTCCCAGGCCTTGCCACCGGGCTTTCTGGTGTGGCAAGTTTATTGCTTGCGGCCTGAGACACCCCGACCGGGGAATGCCAATGGGGTTACTCAGGCAATTTTTAAAATTGCAGGAGTGCCCCTTCTTAAGGGGAGCCTGCGGGGTTCACACTTTCCGGCCTTGTGCCACATTTTGCCGATGTGGGCGGCAATTAAATAACTACCCCCATTAGAAGTCCTTTCTGATGGGATGTCTCCTAGCTGCTTCGGCTGCAGGGAGACAGGGTAGTACAAGTCAAGGATTCGTCACTTGACACTCAGCCCAACAGGTGAGAGGTCGGGAACCGGCCCGGCACCTGTTGGACTGAGGTACACCGCCTGGGTAATACCTAGGAGGTCCACCCTCCCAGGCCTTGCCACCGGGCTTTCTGGTGTGGCAAGTTCATTGCTTGCTGCCTGAGGCGCCCCGACCGGAGAATGCGGACAGTGTTACTCAGGCAATTTTTAAAATTGAAGAAGTGCCCCCTCCTTTAGGGGAGCCTGCGGGGTTCCCACTTTCCGTCCGTGTGCCACATTTTGCTGAGGTGGGCAGCATTTAAATATATACTGCCATTAGAAGTTTGATGGGGAAGGTCTCCTAGTTGCTTCGGCTGCTGGGAGACAGGGTAGTACACGTCAAGGATTCGTCACTTGACACTCAGTCCAACAGGTGAGGGGCCGGTAACCGGCCCTGCACCTGTTGGACTGAGGTAAGCCGCCTAGATAATACCTAGGAGGTCCACCCTACCAGGTCTTGCCACCGGGCTTGCCGGTGTGGCAAGTTTATTGCTTGCTGCCTGAGGCGCCCCGACCGGGGAATGCCGACGGGGTTACTCAGGCAATTTTTAAAATTGCAGGAGTGCCCCTTCTTAAGGGGTGCCTGCAGGGTTTCCACTTTCCAGCCTTGTGCCACATAATGCTGATGTGGGCAGCATTTAAATAACTACCCCATTAGAAGTCAAAAACTTTTTACACACCCTCTTTTTTGATATAATGGAAAAATCCTTTTTGATTCAATTTTGGTTTCACTTGAGAAAAGGAAAGAAAAATAAATAAATAAAACAAGTAAATGAACAAAGAAAAATAAATCAATAAAATAATTTTTTTTTATCTTCTTTTTCTTCTGGTTTTATGGGAATTTGTCTTTATTCTCATCGGTCAAAAAGAATTAATGTATTGGTATAATGTGTGCAAAAAGAAGCCATTTTTTTTCTGGATACATATAATAATAAACACTTTTTAAATATATATAAACATACAAATAGAATACTGTTCAAATACATATAAACATATGCACAAAAATTCACAAATATACCTTTTTGTTTTGTTTTAACAAATGTTTGCCCCCCCCAAAAAAAAAGATACAAAAAGAACTATTTGACAAAATAGGAAGTTCACAAAAGGGTTTTAACAAGTGGCTTTTTTTTTGTAACAAAAACTGGAAACATTATGTTAGGTATTAATTGGTCAATTTGGTTAGTAAGGTAGAAATGGTCGCAGTTTAACGTCGTGCCGGGGACAATAATAACTCCAGCAATATTATGAAGTTTAAAAATGCTTCTCGAAAGCAGACACCACCAAATTATGCAACTCACCGCAACGTATTCTCCAAAAGTAATTTTCCCAAGAAAAAGAATAAAATTATCTGCTATAATTGTGGACGACCCAACCATAAAAGTTTCCAATGTCAATATAAACGCTCTAAAATGGACTCCGTAAAAAACGTTGAGAACTTTGAGGAAGAACATACATTTCTATTCACATGTAACTTTGACAATACAACAAACGGTAAAAATCTCCTGTAGACTGTGGTGCTACAGCGCACGTTATCACCAAGGAATCTGATTTTATTAATTTTGATTCACACTTTAATCCTCAAAGTCATTTTGTCGAACATGCCGACGGTAGTCAAATAAATGATATAGTCTTGAAAAGAGGCGATGCTAAAATATACCTAAAAAATAATAAAGTCGAAATCTGTAACTGTATTCTAAAGAATGCTCTGTTCATACCTACATTTAAGCAAGACATATTTTCCGTGCAGGCTACAATTAAACAAGGCGCGAATATACAATTTGGCCAAAATACATCAAAATTGACATACCCCAAAGGAACTGTATTTGACATAAAAAAATGGCCGACTATATTATTTAAAAAGTATGGTTCCCTCAAAAACTGCCTGTCATGACTTGGAAACCTGGCATAAAATTCTAGGACACTGCAATACAGCTGATATTAAAAAATTACCAAATGTAGTCGAAGGCATGAAAATAATACCTTCAGAGGATCTCCCAAATGTTAATGTGTGTGCACAGGGGAAAATAACAAAAGATATAAGCCGAACGCCAGATAAAAAAGCTATGAAAATTCTCTCACTTGTGCATTGTAACTTAACAGGTTATGGGCCCAGCACCCTCCACTGTGGTTGGGTCGTCCACAATTATAGCAGATAATTTTATTCTTTTACTTGGGAAAATTACTTTTGGAGAATACGTTGTGGTGAGTTGCGTAATTTGGTGGTGTCTGCTTTCGAGAAGCATTTTTGAACTTCATAATATTGCTGGAGTTATTATTGTCCACGAGCATATGATTAGTCTCTTCGTAACTGCGCAATGCCACTTTAAATTCACTGAAATTTAGTGGTTTGTCTTTCTGAGTTATAACAGTTGTAAATGGTTTAAAATCGGCTGGAAGTCCCTTGAGGGTCATTGATATCATCAAGCTATCGCTTATTACTTCACCTGAGAGTTTTAAGGCATTGGCGATTGTTTCTGCCCTTATGACGTAGTCGGTAATCGTTTCAGCCTCGTTACGTTTCAAAGAGGTTAATTCTGTATATAGGGATATTATTTTCGGTTTCCCTTTTGATAAATAATGTTTTCCTAATATGTTCAATGCTTTCCTCCCATCGTCCAATGCGTCTCTTATAATCAGAGACAGACTTCTATCGTCTAAACATTGAATCAGTACTGCAAAAACAGTAGCGTTTTTTTTCGGGAAATTCGGGGTCGTTTGGATTCTCTGTTGTAGATTGTATGACTTTGTGTAGTTTTCGAATCCTTAGATATCCCAGAAATTTTACCTGCCACAATTCAAATTTAAACTCTGATCCGCCAAAGAAAAGACGGTGGCTGGGCCCATAACCTGTAAAGTTTTGAGACATTGAGAATTATATTTTGTAATCATTTAGAGTAGAAATGTCTGTATGAAAGGACAACATATTTATCAAAATCAATACACACACACACACACACACACACACACACATATATATATATATATATATATATATATATATATAATTGTACAATATTTGTACAAATGGAAATTCTTTTAACTTTCTTGAAGTTTTACATTTGGATTTTACCGTCACTGGATTTTTTTACCTTTCACCAGACTATCCATTCATGTGTAATCACCTTTTTCTTCACCATATTCCCTCTGCTTCACTTTTTTTGTTTTCAAGTAAGATCTTTGACTTACTTGTTGTTTCATCAAATACTTCTGCATGCAAAATCCGATCCCGCATTTTGCTAATTCCTACCCTCTGATGAGAAGGAAAGTATTTCTTCGAAACTCCGCGAATTAAGGACTATCCCTTTATCTAGTGTTTCCTTTTCAGATTAAATATATTTTTTAACTCATTTCAAAGTGTTTTTTTAACATATTTTATTAACTGTTTGCTCATATATGTATATATATATCTGTACAATATGAATAAAGATCGCTACCAGAATAAACACACGATGTTGAGTCTTCTATGAACTTTTTCTTCTTGCAGCATTATAGTGTCATGCATTCCTTCTATCTAAGCAAAGAATTTCTATTTTTTCTGAAGAGTATATGCACGAAAAGAGACAATATTAACATAATAATAATCATTTGTTTCTGCATAACGAAACGGATCCGTAAAAAATGTACCGAAATTTAAACATGCTGGAGAAGCTGCTTTGAATGAAAAATATTTTAATCTTGGAATCTATCTATCTATCTATCTATCTATCTACTTCTTTCTATATATATATATAAGTGAACGTGTCTGTGTGTCTGTGTGTGTGTCTGTCTGTGTACATTTTCCTTTGCAATAACTCTGTTAATTTTCAGTCTAAAGACTCGAGATTTGGGAAAATCTTTGTGATCGGTTTTCGATCAGAAATTTGGCTGTTAAGAGGTCAAAGTTCAACAATTTGACCTTTGAGAACTCTATAAAACACCTCCGACAATCTTGGGTCTAAACACTTGAAATCTTAGATATTGGTTCCTTGGACATGTATCTAACTTAATAACTTGATTAGAGCCCAAAACAATAAATTTTAAGGGGTCATAACAGGGATCAAAGTTAAAAAAAATTTACCGTTTTTTTTTGCTCAGCATACACCTCCAAACACCCGGGCAACGCCGGGCACCCATGATAGTATGTATATATTTTTATTAAACAATTCTATCTATCTATCCTTCTATATATCTATAAATGTGAACGTGTCTGTGTATCTGTTTGTGTGTCTGTCTGTGTGTCTGTGTGTGTACATTTCCATACGCAATAACTCTGTCAATTTTTAGTCTACAGACTCGAAATTTGATATATAGGGTACTGAGATTTGGGAAAATCTTTGCGATTGGTTTTCGGCCAAAAATTTGGTGATTAAGGGGTCAAAGTTAAATTATTTGACCTTTGAGAACTCTACCAAACTCCTCCGCCAATTTTGGGTATAAACAATTGAAATTTTAGATACAGGTTCCTTGGGCATGGATCTAACTTAATAACTTGATAAGAGCCCAAAACAATAAATGTTAAGGGGTCATAATAGGGGTCAAAGTTAAAAAACATTGACCTTTTTTTTTTTTTTTGCTCAACGTACACCTCCAAATACCCGGGCAACGCCGGGCACCCATCCTAATATATATAAAAATAAAAATATGTGTGTGTTTGCGTCTGTCTGTGTACATTCCCCTACCAAATAACTCTGTCAGTTTTCGGACTACAAACTCCAACTTTGACATACGGGGTAATGAGATTTGGAAAAATCTTTTTAATTGGGTGTCGGCTAGAAATTTTCCTGTTAAAGGGTAAAAATTCAACAATTTGACCTTTGAAAACTCTACCAAACTCCTCCGCCAATTTTGAGTCTAAACGCTGTAAATTTTAGGTATATGTTAGTTGGACATGGGTTTAACTTTATAATTTCATTTGAGCCCAAAACAATAAATGGATCAAAATTGGGGTCAAAGTTAAAAAAAAAATTGATCTCTGCGGTCTCTAACAAGTCAGCCAATTTTTGGTCTAAGCATTTGAAATTTTACATAAAGAGTGTTCAGACATAGAGCAAGCTTTTTAATCGTCTTTTTTTTTTTACTGAAAATTTAGCGTCCAAGGGTTCAAAGATCAAAAGAGTTGACTTTGCAGTTTCTAGCAAACTATTAAGCCAATTTTGGGTCTAAACATTTGAAATTTTACATAACGGGTATTCTGACATGTAGTAAGCTTTTTAATCAGTTTTTGGGCGAAAATTTGGCTGCCAAGAGGTCAAAATTGAAAGAGGTGGCCTTTGCAGATTCTACCAAACTCCTCTGCCAGTTTTGTGTGTAAACACTTGAAATTTTAGATGTCGGTTACTTGGATATGTGTTAGATATTTTAATTTGATTTGAGCCCAAAACAATACATGGTGAGGGGTCAAAGTTAGGGTCAAAGTAAAAGAAAATTTGACTTCTGCGGTCTCTTGCAATTTTTCTCTATGGTAGTTAAGGAAGCTTATAATATAGAAAGGCATTGCCATACATATGCACACTTTTTAATATATACATATGCATATAAAGTTATTAACAGTAAATAAGGCCCGAGCAAAGCCAGGCCGAAATGCTAGTATATATATATATATATATATATATATATATATATATATATATATATATATATATATATATATATATATATATCCCAACAATGAATATAGCATTAGTTTTAAATTTTAATGTTTTTCTTTATTTGGGAGTATGATACGGTTCCGGTGCACCACTCATCCCATAAAATGATGAAATTTACAACAACAACAAAAATAATGTGTCTACGTCCTTGAACCTTTGCCTAAAATGCATATTCGATAATGCATAATGATATGGTCAATAGTTCGCTTAGTATAAATTAAATGTAAATAAATTCCTTTCTCAATTAAATGTTTTGTAGCTAACTTATTTTAAGGGTTTTGCGGAGTGGGGACGAATTTTGGTGGATGCTACCCTTAATTGTAAAGTTAAAAAAAAAAAAAGGTGACCCTGTTACTCATTCTAGTGCTTAGACTATATAATCCTAAATGGATGATGATTGGTTCTTTCGTTTAGGAGTTTATCCTTTCTAACGAAATATATTACCTAGCTATATATATATATATATATATATATATAAATATATATATATATCCCCAAAAACTCTGGTCTTGATGGAGGGGAGGCTAAAACTTGCTGCTATGGTTTCAAATGATCTGAAATAACGGCCAGGGAAGACTTGATTCCAAATATGTCTCATATGTTATATCTCGCCTTTTTTGAGAAATAGTGTACGATTATAAATACCTTCAGTATCAAATAATTCTTATACACTGTTAAATTTACTTCATGGGGAAATATCAGATATTTTGTAATTCATATGCAAAACTAGGAAAACAAATAATTATGATTGAAACATATTATGGCTGTAGAAGTGGTAAAAATAGGTTCTGGATGAGTGATGATCCCCTTAATGTTCGACCTTAATTACAAATGTCTTATAGCCCACTACACAATACGGGTCATGGTATCTATACTGGTGCTCAAACGGAATATTGAAATGGTCATATCTTTGGTTCTATGCGACGTAACTACATGCAAATTTGCAAGGTTTTTGAAGATTATAATACTATTTTATGGTTAAAATTTTATGACAATTGGTATAAAAGCAGTTATATTTTCAAACCAATAAAATATGCCCAAATTTGCCTAAATTTTTATCTATAATGTCCTGTAGGGCAACTTCAATTTTGCTACTTCGGTTGTCTCCCCTCTAGAGAAACAAGTCATGACATATCAACAGCATTTGATAGGATAAAGGTCTACGTCACAAGATTTCCAGCTATAGATTATCTGGAAACATCTTTTCAACCATCTAATTCTTTTCTGTTTGTTTATTGGCAGAAGTCCAGAGCTCAAAGTATCAATGCTGGTGTAGGTGTATCAGAATCTTGTGGGAATTTTTGACACCCCTAACACAAAACTACGAATAAAATATTTAAAAAAACTCGTAATTTCTCCTTTAAAAGCGGGTTGTTTATTTTCTTTATGGATTATACTTCCAAAATAAACTATTAAAGTTGTATAAAAAGTAATAGAAATATTATGTTTTATTTTTTAAAAAGCAGTAATGAAATCAATTGAATTTTACGAGTTAAGTATTTTTCAATTTTTAAACTTTAAAAATCTATCAAAATTTTTCTATTCATTCAATTTTTACGATATTTTCAGGGTCAATGTGAAATTTTATCCTCTTTCCAATAAACTGAATATAATATTTTAGACAAACGTTTTATTTTTTAAATTCAAGCCCCCCCCCCATTTTGAAATGTCTATTAAAAAGTAAATAATTAATTTACTCACCAAAGTTTTATATATCACAAATTGAAGATAAAAGATCAATAAATAATATATTCAAATTTAAAACAAAAAAGAATTTTTTTAGAAATTTACCTGCAAAGTCTGAAGTTTAAAATCTTTTTTTTTAAACCACATTGTTTTTTTTGTTTTTTTTTTTGTTTTTTTCTTAATTAAACCGTGGTCCTTGCTCCTTTAATTGAAAAAGAATAGGGTTTGAATTACATTTTTTGAGTCGCTATAAGCTTGGAAAGACAGGGGGTCGAATTATTCAATATTTTTTCACACATTCGTAAGGTCAGTTTCTGACACACCTAATGCTGGTGTGCCTCAGCGACCCAGCCTGGGTCTAACTCCTTTTCTTATCTTCATCAATGATCTCCCAAACTACATTCCAAGTTCATTTGTCGACATATACACAGACATCTAAAATAAAGCTTCTATTTTTTCACCACCAAAACTCTGATCCCTATTTGGCCCTGATTGATATGAATGGCTCTCATCTTAAAAAAAAACCCTGTTCCGACAAGCTCCAGGGACTGACCTTCACATCTAATCTGAAATAGAAGGCTTATATCAAATCTGTTGCTTAGTCGCTGGAAAAATGGTTGCATAATTCTACCGTTCTAGAAGGTATCTCACTCCTAAAACAATTCTCTACCTGCATAAAAGCCAGATACGTCTTAAGTGAGTACTGTTGCCTCATCTGGGGATGAGCTCTTTGGAGCATCCTATCCTGCTTTGACATGTTTCAAAACCTAGAAGATGATGTTTTTTTTCCTCCTCTCTACATCCTCTTTCCCACGGATAAGATGTTGCTATTTTATCTCTACTCTATCGTTATTTTCATATCAAGTTCTCGTCCGAGCTTCAATCTATGGTCCTCCTGCAAAACTTTTACAACAAGTTTTGTCTAGCTACAACCACTATCAACAATTTCCCCCACCCTCAATCTTTGAATAGATCTAAACGAAAATTCCATAAACAAAGCTTCTTTTCTAGCACTGCCTGCCTATGGAACAAAGTTCCATAGGCCTGATTTCCGGTTTTCTACAACATGGTCATTTTCACATTCAATGTAAACAAAATCTTGTTGAGCTGCCCTCTTAAATAATCAAATTCTACCCAATATTTACTACTAACGATTTACTTAGTGACCATTTTACACTATTTTACCCTTATACTCGAGTGGTCTTCATGTCTTGATATGCGGTAACTTCTTTATAAAATATGCATTTTGAATTTAAATGAAGCAGAACAGCAAACATACACATTCCATAAAATCTTTCAAATGTTTGTAAAAAATTCGGGGAATAAACAATATTAGTTCTTTAATGGATGTGAGCTAAAAGAAGGTCTCCAATTTATTAAAATGAAGCCGTTTTTATTGTTACACAAAGAGGGCCAGGTTTCGATGGAAAGTTTTGAGTGACACATTTAAACGTTAAAGGTGACACCAGGCAGAAAATAATAAAACCGCATAACTTCTTGGCAGAGGTTTGCTGTCTCTTGATCTGGCGATACATCAAGCAGGAAAGACGTGTCTAGAGTGCTGTCCTCAGTGTGGAGAGGATTGAAAGATATTCCTCGATCTGTCTGTTTTTTTTTCTCTTTCTTTTTTCTCTCTTTCATTCTTTTTCTCACCACACAATCAAAATAATCTGCCTCTTTGATCTTTTCTATGACTGTTCTTCCTTTTTCTTTATAAACTTTAGCATCTGAGTGGGTTTATCCTACAACGATACAGCGATAGGTGAAAATATAATATTATTAGCTTTTAGATTGTGTATGATGCATCGACTCAATATTTGTTATATATATTATTAAATAGTTATGAATACCTATTCTTGTGATTTAGTTTAATTACCGAATATTTTAATAAATATTTGGAAATATATAAAACTGATCATATTGAAATACACTGTGATGTATTTTAACATAGGATGTAATTCTGTTTTTACCAAATTGTTACAAAGTGCGGTTTGGATTTTTGGATAGCTGCAGCCTCCATCCCTGGGAATAGACACTCTCTTTTTCTCTTCTCTTTTTTCTTCACCCTCTCTCTTTCTATCCCTTTTCTCGTTTATTTACATCATTCCATTCTCACTACTTGTCTTATTTCTGCCTGGTACCCAGTGCAGCATTCACTTTGAGTGGAGTGAACAAGCTTCCTCATAAGGGGAAGTTTCTAGGGAATATTCAATTCAGAGCGGTCTCGAATTGCATATTAGGATATATTAAGTAAAAAAGTGGAAAATGTCATTACAAGTTTACAAATATTTATGTAGCAGGAGAAGTAGAAGTCGCTATTGAAACATGGCAAATGAGCTGATTAGATTTTTCTGTTTTTACCGAATTGTTACAAAGTGCGGTTTGGATTTTTGGATAGCTACAACCTCTGGGAATTTGTGGAGGTATTGTGTATACTGTAAAGTAAAAGAAACCGTCCAAAAAATGATTCAACCTCATTATGTAATCAACCAATTAGTTTTACCGTCCAAAAAATGATTCAACCTCATTATTTAATCAATCAATTAGTTTTACTACCCAAAAAATGGTTAACTACATCTAGGCATGTACATCGATAACTGGCTAGTTAGAAACAATTAGCGATTTGCCAGATGCATTGCTATATCGGTCTAACTTTTAGAATACAATCAACTTTACATAAAATACAAGCTTATTTATAGAATACACCCATATTCAGGATGTATGTTATTCGTGTAATGGATACTCTTTCAACCTATGTAATCGAGTATGATGATGAGTTCATCCATAGAAAAATATATTGTTCACACCTTTATGTGAAAAATGTCTTACTGCTGGGGGATTCTTACTGAGTTTTTGCGGACCTCCAAAGCAAGCAACAAATTTTTAGTGAAGTTCATTCCCACCATATATAGAAGAGGACAAACAAGAAGAAAGAAAATGCTGAACGAAGAGAGAAAGAGAGAAGTTTATACAATAACTTGCAGTAATGTACGTTATATAATAACTGGCAGTAATGTACGTTATACAATAACTGGCAGTAATGTACGTTATATAATAACTGGTTGTAATGTACGTTATATAATAACTGGCAGTAATGTACGTTATACAATAACTGGAAGTAATGTACGTTATATAATAACTGGTTGTAATGTACGTTATATAATAACTGGAAGTAATGTACGTTATACAATAACTGGAAGTAATGTACGTTATATAATAACTGGCAGTAATGTACGTTATATAATAACTGGTAGTAATGTACGTTATATAATAACTGATAGTAATGTACGTTATATAATAACTGAGAGTAATGTACGTTCATTTCATTTTATTCAACTAATCGTTTTCATTATGTATTGTCTCTATTTACTTGCCAGCCAATGACGGCAAAGTTAGACACAAGGTCGGATTTTTATGGGGTGGGGCGGGAAGGTACATTCTCGACAAAAATAACAATTGCCTCAGTCATGAATGGTTTCTATTTCACCGCACGAGAACAGAAAATATAAAATACAGTATCAGAACAGATATTACACTTTGAGCTTAGCAAACATAAAAGACATGAACTGACATTTTCTCAGAAGACTAATGTAGATGAACAACAAACATAACATACATAGACAACGGCACCGTGTTAAAATTATTAGTAACCAGTCTCATTTAATGAAGATGGTAGTGTTTTATTAGTTATTTTTGCTCTTTTGAAAATAAATTCTTTATCTTTTTTCTTCTGTCTTTTATTTTTTACATAACTTCTTGTTATTATTATTATTATTATTATTATTATTATTATTATTATTATTATTATTATTATTATTATTATTATAAAATATTCCTTTTCTTTATTTTTCTTACAATTTTTCTCTTTTTGGTTATAAAAAATACAATTTTTCTTTTCTTCCTTTTTCTTCGAATTTTATTTTTTTCCATGGGAGTAACATTCCATGTCATGTGATCTTAATTTATTAAGTTTAAGGGTCGTAAATTTTTGGTTGGAATGACGAACACTATAGTTATGCAAATGTATGCAAAGTGGATTAAAGAAACATTAATGGGCGTCATTTCAATGGCAAAAAATATATCAAGGAAACAAAGAGGGAGAATAGACTTGAAAAATTCTACAAACTGATAAACACACACACACACCTACACACGCACATACACGTATATATATATATATATATATATATATATATATCACCTACACACGCACATACACGTATATATATATATATATATATATATATATATATATATATATATATATATATATAGGGTGACCCAAAAAAAACGGGCCCCAACTCTAATTAGGCCTCGTTTCTTAGTGTTTTGTTCGAATGAAATGAAACATTGGTCAGAACTAGTTTATTATATTCAAAACATCACATCAAAACACTAGTGTCTTTGACATTTTTTCTCCGTTCTACAGCATATGTTCTAAATGGCCTCCATTTAGCTTTTTTTTTTTTGGTCACCCTGTATATATATATATATATATATATATATATATATATATATATATATATATATATATATATATATATATATATAAGCTTGATAACTTTTCAAAGATCTCTTTTAAAACTGTGTGTTTGGAGTCAATTTTGGTCCTAGTTTCTTCAACTGATACTATTTAATCTTCTTTTCTTCTGTGTATTATTATTCTTCTTCTATTACTGCTTTTTCTTCTTTTTCATCTTCTCTTTCTTCTTTGTTTTCTTTTTCTTCTGTTATTGCTATTTCTTCTTTATCATTTGCCATATCTATTAGAATGTTTGCTTATAGACGCCAAGGTTCAGTCCTCGTTCAAGTTGTACCAACAACTCAAAATATGGTACTTAATATCTTCTTGCTAAACATTCAGCATGGTATGGGTCAAGGGTAAATGGAGAAGTTTATCGAAAAGAGTGGCACCCTCCCCTACATCTTGGTGTAGTAACAAACGTAAATGGAGCCTTCTAATCACTCTCGATTGCGGTCAATCCCATTTTAATTTAATTGGGAGTTAGATTTTCCCCACTTTAAAAACGGACCTTTTGTCCAACTTTGCCTTCGTTGGGTGGCGAGTAAATAGGAACTAGAGAGAAATATTTGTGTACATTGCCCATACGAGTTGACCGTATTTGAAAACACACGGGTTGGCTGCCAGCATGAATATAACATGTACAAAATATATCAATATGTATGTTGGAATTAAATTGAAAAATTCTATAGACGCATTATGAAAAATATTAAAGGAGAGCATGTTTTTGTACGTTAAGCTTTTATTTTTGGGGTAGAAGGAGGTCTAGATATCTAGTAGCCCCTCCAAATAGTCTGTATAAAGAAACAGTAATGCAGACATACGCTTCCCAACCACAATTTCTCTGGAAGCTAGAGTAAATCCTCGCTGAGCCATGCTCACCCTGATCATGCTCTGTGTAGCCCCCACCCTTCACCCACTGTTTGTCATAATTCAATTTCGCTCCATTAGGTAACCTTTTAGAAACATCTGAACAACAACATGACTGCAAAACAAAAATAAAAATTATAAACGAAAAGTACGAATAAAAAATCAACAAAATCAAACATGAAAGAATCTCCTGCTAAAAAATATGAAAAACATTTAAAAATACGAAACAATTTTAAGAATCAAATAATAAATAAAAGAAAATAAGGAAAAATAGAAAATGTTCTGTAGAGTTTGGAAAATTATTACTTAGTGATCAAGCATGAACAAAATACTGTCTCCTTTTTTTTTTAGAGTTTGGCTTCATCTATGTTCAGTAACTTTCACCACTTCATATAGCTTATCACACCTCTTGCGTTTTCTTTTTCTTCTGGTTTACACATGTCGGTAGTAGAGAGAGCAGTCCTTTTGTTTTGTTTTTAGGTGAGGTTGATTGTAGCATTACTGTTACACTCCCTCCTTATCTTATGATAACACATGAAACATTCAGGAGGTGACCTTTTGCATTGTGTGCTTCTTTGCGATGGTACAGCTACTAGGTTTCCATTCAAAGTGTCATCAGAAGAGGTATCACCTGCATTTATGCTGGGTGGCTATTCACCTGGTCTCTCTCTCGAATTGTCACAAATCTTTCACTCACACTCTCTGAAGACATGTCAGAACAGATCGTTGGCGGGCATGGTCCCACTATGGGTCCCAAATCTTTCACGTGAGGTGGCATTCCGTCGACTGATTCTGGTCACATCATCCATATGAAGCCTTTACCTACATCGGTCACTTGGAGACAGTCTGTTGTTGATTATGTGTTGGCACTGATGTTCCATTGATTCCTTTCAACCTTATGCAGTATCAATAAATATTGTTGGCAGGTGCTATAGCAGAGGACACGTCACCTTTTGATGTGATACACCAGTATAGTACACTGTTTTCTGATTGCTGTCCTTTTTAAAGTTTTGTGAGATCGATGATGCGATTATCGGAGGGGACATATACCCAATGGAATTGAAGCCAGATTATTCACTCATCTAGGATGGTTTTAAATAAGCTGCTCTAAAAAGTAGTGCCATTATTGGCCAGAATCTCTGTTGGTGCCCCCCCCCCTTATATAAGAGCTTCTTCAGCTGTTTTATTACACTTTTTACATTTTGCCTAGGAAGGCATCGCCAGATGGCAAACCATGTGGGGCCACAGTCAATCAATGTAAAAAACAAAATGGATAGTATTCATCGTTACTTGGGGCCATGCTTGTTTAATATTTAAAGCACCCTCTGACCAGTGCTTGGGTGATTGATCGATTAACTTACACGCTTCACATACTTTGACGATGGTTTTAACAGTAGCCTTAGAAACCCCAGGGTCAATCTATTTCACAAAATAGAGTGACCGTCTCAAACCAGGATGGCTGATTTGTCAGTAAACAATCTTGATCTAATCAAACCTGATTGGAAGCAGTATCAGTGAACAAATGCAAGGTGCTTATCTTCAAGAGGATTGCCAAGTTTACTCCTTTAATAATGGCATCGAGTTCTGCCAGGTTAAGATGTTGGGAATCTTTTTCTATACATAACAAGCAAGCATCCTTTGTCACATCTCCACCATATACCAATGACACACTGGTAGCAAGAAAGCTTGCATCAATGCATTCTCTAAGGTCTTGGATGTCAATGCACCTTTTGCCGTGCATCATACTTTATGCACTCTGGTGAGAACCCTCATAATCATGGTGTTGAGACAGGTGTCATTTACATTGTTATCCCACCCAGTTGTGACGTAAGATATTCTCCAGTTGATGGATGCCATGGCAACATAAAGCCAACCACCCATGGGAAGGTGCCCAACCAACTTGCCACATAATGAAAGTATATTCTGTTGTGTGATGACACAAGGCATGTCTGAGATTTCGTTCCCTCTTCTTCAATACATAGTCTTATACTCTCCCCCTGATCTGCAAACCAAGCACTCATGCACCATCCTGTAGCCTCCTCAGCTTTTGCTGAGGAGGCCAAAGCTGTAAGGATGCTCTGAGCACAACATTCTAAACTACATACACATCATCAATGTGGGCAGACGTTGCCAGCTGTATGTCTTTCATCAGAATAGCTTCAACAATTCTTTGCATGACGGACGGTGCCACATTGACTCCAAACCCCATACAGGTTAGGTAATACCTTTTTCTTTTGATAAATGCAATTTTATAGGGCAACACTAGTTTTATAAGGCCACACTGATTAGTACATGTGTATGTAAGGTGTGTCTTGCAAAGATCTAACACTGATATATTCAATCCTGATCACCGCCATTCTCTCTCTAAATTCCAGTGCATATGTCTGCATTAGCTATAAATGGATTCAAGTTCTAATTTAATTCCTGATAGTTGAGCACTGGCCTCACTTTTTGTTTGTCTTGCTGAGATGGGGCTCTTTAGGGGCCACAATTCCTCTTCTGGGTAAGGAACTAACCACTCATTATCAATTCAGCTCTTTATTATATTCTACACGAGCTTTTGTAGAGATGTTATAGTCTGGTACTGATCACCAGGCCACTTCCATGACATCATCCAAGATTTGGTGTGTTGGTCGAACTCTGTTTGAAAGGCAAGCTGTTTCAGCGAGCCACCTCAGCAAAATGTACCTTGCCTACTTCATCGATATGCATGCCACCAAATTTCTTAATAACGTCCATCCCCAGAATCTGAATGGTTTACTATTTACCACTAGTACGTCTGCCATCAGAATCGTGATACCTTTCTGTACTTTGGGTTGACATAACAACCCACTCACAAAGGATGAGGAGCAGCCCGAATCCACCAATGCTATCTGATCTAACCCATTGATATTTACTATTATGACCGAAAACACTTGTAGTTTATGTGAGGAGAGAGTAGTGATGGCCTTTTGCTCTTTCCTCATTTCCTTGATGCGACATGTCCTTGTTGTTAGCACCAATAAAAGTGTACCTCTGAGAGTGCTCTTCTTGGTTTGCCCCTTAACTGCCGGCAATCTTTGGTAAATTAATTGGGACCTCCATACTTGTAGCACTGTATCTATGTCCTACTGGTTGAAAGTTGAAGATGGTCTGCAAGCACATGAAGTAGATTTCCGTATTGCCCAGCTACTGCAGCAACAAACTCATCCACCTCTACCTCTTCTCTTTTGTTCCAGTGTCATGTGCTCCATATTTAAGGATCCATGCAATTATTTTTCTAACTGAACTGGAGAGTCTGGATACGAAAGCACAATTGAACCATCAGTCACACAGGTTTTCTTTGATTTGACATGCTAGGTCCTCTAGGTTATCCACATATTTGTCCACAGTTTCCCTCAGGTGCAAACAATGAGAGACAAACTTGTCAAATGCAACGAAAGAGTCTGGTGCAAATACAAAAGGGGGCTTGTTTCAGCTGCTTTAAATCCTCAGTTCCATTGGTATACTGACAGAGCCCCACCTCTCAGTCTAAGTGGTAAAACATGCTCAATGTTGTCAAAATAACGAATTTCGCACATCAGCTTCCCCTGTTCCAATCATTCAGACACTGTGTGATCAGGGAAGAGGCCATGAGATTCGGAAATCAGCCAAATGTCAAATACTTTGCCTGCCATTTGCGTTTGGTTATTTTTTTTTAGCTGAAATAGCTTGTTTGGTAGAGTTTAGAAAATTAGAGTTTACTGCCTCCTTTCCCTTCAAGTTTATGTTCATTAACTTTCACCACTTCACATGACTTATCTCGTTTTCCTCTATAAAACATGCCACAATTTTCGCATCTTTTTCTTCTCCTGGCTTCTGCGTGCTGGTAGCAGAGAGAGCAGACCTTTTGTTTCTTTGAGGTAAGGTTGTTTGTAGCATTACTACTAGAGAAAAACAAAAACATACAAAATAATAATGCAAGGAAAATAAAAGGGTTCGGTTCACATTCTTCTCGTTTTCCTTATTTTGTCCTTTAGTCTTAACATTCCATGAGCAGTTTTTCTGACAAAGGGAGAAGAATTGCTGTTTTGGCAGTCAGAATTTATCCATATTATACTTAGTGTTGGCTAGTTTTTAAACATGAAGTAGTATTTTCTTTTTTTAGCCCCTTACATCAAATAGCTTCATACCTTGTCTAGAGCGATTTCTATAAGAAATACACGGCAACATAGTAAAATTTAAGGAGATAAGAAAAATATCATTATTCAATTTATGCCCCTAAACCAAACTAAAATCACCTTTTTGGAGGGGCCAATGTTCTAGAGAACAGCATGGTTGATATGCCTGAGATTTGCAATCGTGTTGTTGGCGATTCAATTTAAATATTAAAAACAATTTAAAAATTACACTCTTTCTGTTCACTCCTCATTATCTTTGACTTAAAAAGAATGACTGCCTGCGGTTATATTATCCTTTTGTTTATAAAAAATTATTCCAACCGTTTTATTATTTTATTTATTTATTATATTTGATTGTCAATAAAGAGAGAGAGAGAGAGAGAGAGAGAGAGAGAGAGAGAGAGAGAGAGAGAGAGAGAGAGGTGGGAGTGACAGAAGCGAGAGTATATAGATACTGTATAAAAAAAGTATTGGTTAAAGTGCATGGATTGAAAGAATGTTTAATTAATTTAAATTTGATAAAAAGTGTCTGATTTTGTGAATAAATTGCAAATTACCATAAATTAGAACACCTAGAATCGATTAAAAAAACATAACCTAATCTTCAAACCAAGGAGTATTTTAGTATTTATTTCTTGTAATTAAAAAACACAGGAAAAATCTTTAGGGAGACATACGTTGATTAACTCAGGTTTAGTATAATAATAGATATGTCTAATTCAGTTATTGCTTAGGTAATAACATTGGTATTCAGTGCATTCTATCAGATATATATTTTTATATCGTCCTTTTCTTATTTTCTTTATACTCTATATAAGCGCAAAAGCAATTTGTTGAGCTTTGCATTATCCCGATAAGTCTTCTATTAAAGAATCGATCTTATTCTTTTCACTATCCCATATCTATCTATCTATCTATCTATCTATCTATCTATCTATCTATCTATCTATCTCTCTCTCTCTCTCTCTCTCTCTCTCTCTCTCTATATATATATATATATATATATATATATATATATATATATATATATATATATATTAATGTATGCATATATTTGAAAAATAATTATCAACAGACACATGCTTCATTGTCTCACAACGCATTAGTATTGCTGAACCTAGAAAATGTATGAAGACTACTCTTAAGCTAATCAACCCATCATAACGAACTAAGTTGCAAATGTGGGTAATGGAGAATATATTTATTTTAATTTAGTTTTAATTGATTTTTATGTAAAATGGAGTGGAAGCCCTTTGAGAAAATTCATATAACTCAAGATTTTTGTGAGATTTTAACATTAGTTAATAAATATCAATTAATAAATGTCAATTAATAAATATCAATAAATAAATATTTCGAAATCTCAGTAATGGTTTTCAGGAGACATAATATTGACACAACTCCTCCCTCCTTTGAGTATTCAAATATTTCATGCAAAACTTTTGTTTGAAGAATTCACTTCATATATATTACTTAATGAATTCGGTCTGTACATAGCTATTATTAAATTTTGTACCCCTAAAAAGATTATATCTATCTATTTATCTATCTATTTATGTATATATATATATATATATATATATATATATATATATATACATATATATATATATATATATATATATATATATATTCAAGAAAAAGCTTTCAACCACTTATGCATTATACGACAACATTAATAATATAATCCATAATAGCCATGTATGTTTCTGAAGTTTTCAGATGTGGATGTGTAATTTGGATTATTTGGATTATTCAGGGTACTGCTCTTATCAAGAGTGTTATTCGCACAATGTTTCAGCTTCAGGTGTATCTTGTCAAACTTGAAAATCTTTCTGTCAAACTCAGGAATCTGCATGAAATTTTGACTAATTCACGGCGACAGCATTTCCTTGTTCTGTCAGCCATGACTGAGCATCTTAATTTAAAAAATAAGCAGTAAATAATTAATTCAATCATTTATGACCAGAAAACAGACAACAACATGCCTATAAATATAGTGACAAACTAAAAACTATTTCACTATAAAAATTCACCCACCTTACTTATTACAAAAATGCTAATATATTTTGACGTCTTACTCTATTCCTACCCCATTTGTTCTGATGAGGAGACGATATTAAAAAAAAATCCTATCCAGTACGTAAGTTTATTTAAATATCTGCTCAGCATTACGACCGGGTTCTCCTTATTATACATAAACAAACTTTGTTTCTCAGGAATACTACTTATTTACGGCAATTTTTACATGCGCTTTCGGATTTATTCTGTTAGGAATGAAAGGAGCGGTGAAAAATAAATACTATGACAGATTTGCACAGATTAAATTACTTAAAAACATTGCCAACAAGAAAACAATAATCCACCAAAGCACATAAGTCGCATATTAAGCATCACTTATTATCTTACAATTCGGTACTTTACGAACACACTAAGTGGTTACAATGCCTTACGGAAGGGTTCCATGTCTCCGTTATAAAACACACATTAACGATTTTTGTTGTTTGATCCTAATAAAAGCATTAGAATACATTGCACCAGAAAACTAATCCAGAACGGTTACTTGCTACTTGTACTTTTTTTTTGTGGGAGGGGGGGCACTCCCTTTTTTTATTAGAACATTTTTCAATTTATTTTTGTTGGCTTATTATACCAGCAAGTATTACCCAAGTACACGGTCGACAAGACCCTCAGGATTTATCACCAGAAAAAAAATAAATACAATACAAAAACTGTTACACTTTACAAAATATGAAAATGTATTTTTCTTTAATTGCAAGCACGACTACGACGACCACGACGACGAACACATAATCAAACTTACACTTTAAAACTTGACTAAATTGAAAGCGTGCTTTGTACTCTGGAAGGGCACAAAAGTATAAATTGATTCACTCTAGAAGGATTTCTCCAACGCCGGCACACGGTTTCTACTAGTATTTGAATTTGATAGTGTCTGCGTAAAAAAATACATACAATTAATGAATCAATAGAATGTTCGAAACATTTGCTAGATATGGTCAAAAGTTTCTCTTATACATTTTTGCAATACTATGGTATCATCAAACGTTTTTTTTAAATTCTAACAATATCTAGCAAATGTTGTTTCTAGCATTTTATGGTCTTTATTTTTTTTTTCAAATTTACATTTTTCTCCTCATACGAAAGTAATTCTGTCATTGGAATTCGAATCTTTTACCTGATTTATATGTTTTATTTGGATTCAAATCTTCATGATTGTTTCCTTCTTATTTTTACTGCTTTACATAATTAAAAACCATCAATTTCTCCGCCTACCCCTTCTCTACCTCTACGAAAGGTGTCTTCTTTAATGGCAGAAGAATTTACAATGAATACAAAGTCTACAGGTGACAGATTTATGAAGACTTGCAATTGGAATGCCAATTTGAAGAAGGGAACAAATAATGGCATGGAACGAAGTTCTAGTAAGCGATGGGGTTTGTTTTATTCGATTTCCAAAAATGCCTCTTGATCGTCTTAACTCAGAACCAAAGATGTTTCCAGATAGGGGCCGCCATTCTCCCAACCCCCTTAAACTTGGGACATATTTCACACTCCCCAAGAAATTGGGCTCTCCTCTTTTGACTTAATCATTGGCGTCAGAGAAAGCACTTTTGGTTGTTACTAAGATTACAACCGATCAGGAATGGCATACATTAATCACAGCCGCTGTTATTCCTACCAACCTTCCCCACCTTCGGATAAAATCGCCATCCTCATAGAATCTCACAAAAAAGAAAGAAAGAAACGCACACCCCTCTTACATCTACCCTTCTGAGCCTTTTCATCTCAAGCCCTTATCTACCTCTACGGATCCTAATTTTTTATACACTCTTTTTGGTTTATCTTTTTTAAAGAGAACCCTATCTTTGGCCGGTTGTTTTTTTTATTATTATTTTATATGCGTGGTGTGTGTATCTGAGGGGTCTGATCACAGTGGTTCGTCTTCTAGTTTATTCCTGACAAACGAATCGACCTGTTTGGCCATTAGTCTCTGGAGCCTGCCGTTTTCTTGTGGATATATCATCCAAAATGGACAGAACATCACCTGGAATTGGTCCCAAGAGATCCGGCTCAAAATGAAAAAATAAATAAAAAAAAAACGCACACAAATCCATACACCCTACACGGAGGATAATCTATTTCTACTTCCGAAAGCCACCCATCCCCCATTCACACGTACATTTCTATCAAATAAATTCACTCTCTGATATTATACCCATGACAGGCAACAAAATACAAATGCTTGTATCAACTCATGATTACAGATGCACAAAAAGATATATATATATATATATATATATATATATATATATATATATATATATATATATATATATATTTCTTTGGTGCATCTGTAATCACCATCCATGTAATATATTTGTATATATATGTAATATATATATATATATATATATATATATATATATATATATATATAATTTTTTATTCACTTTTCGTTTTATTTTTTGGAACTTTTTACTTTATCTTTTAGATTTTAACTTTTTAATTTCTCCGAAACTCGAAATGAAGGAAAGGCGATCAGTGATCACGTTACTTAGATTCACAAATCAAAGAAAAATAAAAACGAAAGAAATTTAATTGCCTACGACACATATATCGGCAAAATTTGCAGGTATAAATCTCAAATACACCAAAATTAAAAATAAGGTTGAGGATGAAAAAGTAGCAGCGGACGAGCTACCATTTTACTGAGAGAGAGAGAGAGAGAGAGAGAGAGAGAGAGAGAGAGAGAGAGAGAGAGGTATAAACAGAGGCTGACGAGAGTTACGTTGCCTTGCCTTTGTTTGAACTTGAAACTGATGATATCGATGTTGTCTTGATCTTCTGTAATATCAAAACATTTTTAATTCACTGCCCACATAGGAGCAGCCATATAGCACAACGATTAGAAGCTCCGACTGTCGTTTGGGCGATCAGGTTTCGATCCTGACTTGAGGTAGATGCTTTTCTAGCCGCACCGATGAGCTGCGAAACAGTACTGTATGTGGGTGACTGTATATATATATATATATTATATATTATGAAATAAGTATTTTATGAACGCGCTTTCAATATTATCATAAATGAATTTCTAATATGATAAAGAAACGATCATCTTGTAACATTTTCATAACACAAACGTAAACGAGCAAACGATGGGAAGCATAAATAAAGTATTTTCACACAAATGCGTACTTGTGCACACATGTGTGTTATCACTAGTGAACGATCAAGAAACAACGTACGGCCTTAATTTTTTTTTTGTCGGCGCTTCCCATGTGTAATGCCATGATAATGATTCAAGGCGAATAAGATTCATATATTGAAAAATACGGAGACTTGTTTGTAGTTGTAAAGTTTTTATTAAGGAGAAGTGTTTGTTCACGCAGGGAGAAACCAAAAGTTAATTCTTTATAAAAGAAAATTATAAAAGTAATTCTTTCTTACTTAATTTCCTTACCCTGCCTTAAAAATCATTGACGAACGGACAGTGATGGGAAAATATTCCTTTAGATGTTTACCTTGTGTGAGCATGTCTGGTGTAGGTGCTTCCTTGCCGCAAACTGTGTTGAAACTCTGTTCTATGTCGAACACGTGATGTACAAGGTGTAACGATAAATTTGTCGCCCTAGAAAAGACGATGTGATTCCATTTTCGTTTGATAAAATCCGGTTTTCTTTTTGTTTCAGATCATCTACTAGTTGATCAGTTGTGCACAAATCACAAGAGCAATAGGAGCCTTATATCATGTCTGAAAGTGACACAATGTTTAACAAGCAAGATCGAAGATGCGCCACTGTACAAATCATGCTCTCTATCGATTCAAGTTTTGACATCAGAAAGATTACCAGCATCCTCAAAATGAATTGCTGTATTACCACAAATAACAGGGATGTGCCCGAGATGATGAAAACAAAGGTTTTGGCTACGGTCTTTGGTGTTGTTTAAAGTGAGGGGGGGGGGACCATCATGCCACCTTACATCTTCGAAGTCAGCTTGAAAGTAAACTCCAAAGTATACCTAGATGTAGTGAAGAGTTTGGTGAACCCCTGGTGCAATCAGGTAGCTGTTGGCAGACCCTCGATGCCGGCCCACAAGTCCAAAGACACCCAGGCTTGTCTTCAGAAGTAGTGCTACGATTTTGTACCCTTCTCTTACTGCTCCCCTCCTCCACCGACCGGAAGCTGCTGAACTTTTTCGTTTGATCATACCTTCGAGAACATCACCAACATGACCTCCTACAACACCAAATCTACTCTGATCGCCATCATCCACCGAGTATTTGCCAAGCTCCCGTCAGCATTTGTGGAAAAGGCGTGTTCCCAGTTCTTGACCCATATCGAAACGGTGATTGAGGCTGAAGGCGGCTATATTAACTAGATGTCAGCTCTCTTACATAATCAAGTTGCTTGAATTGATTTTTTCCATAAACGTTTTAAATAAATCTATACTTTGTTTTCTTTAGGCCGACAGCTTTATCGTTCCACCCTGTAATTTCTATCTAATAATTCAACACCTACGTGTTTTGTCGTGGGAGCTAACCCTTTACCTCTTTCGTCTCCCTCGCTGGATGCACTAGATCTATTTCCGTTTACCGTCAGATTGTCTTGTACTTAATGCACTTAATTAGACACTTTCGAAATTAATACCAGTTAACATAATCTTTAATTACTGGCAAATGGTCTCAATATCTAACAAATCTGACTTAACTATCTTAATTCTCTTCAACGTGGTCGGTTTATTAGCTGCATTGTTGTAAGTGCCCAGAAAACTTTAAAGTGTTGGCTTGGGTCTGACGGATTCTAATCGTGTGACCGACAGAGAAATCATTATCCACACTGATGATTCTCAGAAAAGGATGAGACATATGCAGATAATAATATTTATCATAATAGTATAATATATATTCTGTTATAATGAGAGCATCCTTCTGGGTATTATTTCCTTCTTTGGGGAGAGAGAACTGTAATATAAACGTTCTAAACAATACCAACATCCCAGACACTATTTCGTCCATTTTTAGGGGCAAGCAGAGGGTAGTATTTGCTCTGTACTCATGATACTATTTTCCCAAAGATTAACTTTTTTCCTTTTGAAGACAGTGTAGTAGTATCAGCTATGTTTTCATATCATCCTCCCAGGCATAATCTTCTTTTGGAGTAGTGTATTTTCTATTGTGTTGTATGATCATCTTCCAAGGTGTTATCTCCTCCCTTGGGGAGTAGTGTAATATATATTCATTCCTCATATATCCTAGCAACAATATGCGACCAGACAGAGCATATTTTTGCTAGTTTATTTAATTTCCGGTGCAGTTTACAATGTTTGCTGAAACCATGTTTTGATGGCATCTATCTGAAGATGCCGAAATGCTTAGCAAATCAGATTGCAGAAGACAACAATTTTTAATAGTAAATTAAATATAGCATACATTTTTAAAAGTTAAGAAAATTGATTAAAGCGATTACAAGTTTCATTAAGTTAGATCAAATTCTTTAGTCTCTGAATAAATTATTGAATGTTGTCTGAAAAGAAAACTTATAATCCAAACAATAGGTTGTAGAACATGCCCTTTTTCGCCTTAAAAATAATCCCAACCTGAACAGGAGAAAAATACATTTTTAGATGTTTCCATATATTTTCTTCATAAAAAAAAAAATAATAATTCTATTCTTATTTTTCATTCGGTTACGAAATTAACTAATATTGTTATTGTTATTTTAGTTTTCTTTAACTATGTCTACACTTTTTTTTTCACTTTTTTCTTTCAGAGCGATGTTGTCTTCTACACAACTCATAGAATTTGTTGATTGTTGAAATTGATCACTTTGCCCAAACGAAACTTTATTTATGAATATAAAGATGCTTCATTCATTTCGATTTCTGTTGCAACATTTGTCGTATGAATATTTGTTTAGATTGCCACTGTGATTAATTAATGAAAACCAGAATCATTAAACAATACCAAGTGACCCAACGTTGCTCAAGAAAAAATAAGTAACACTACTATGTATTTTTTCAATATATATAACACCATATTATTACTTTGTTTACCCCTTGCCCATTTTGCCTTCTACTATAATTGTAAGAAGCTGAAACTTGTAAACTCTCTGAATTAGTTCCTTATGCATACGATTTAAATTTCGTTAATATCAGATATACATATTAAAAGTTTTAAGGGGATTCTCGTTCTCATAGGTAACTTAAGGATGGAGGCCTGCATAGAAGAGGACGTACAGATTCGGTACCACTTTTATGTTTTCCCAAGAGACTTTTATAAATATAGTATAAATTGCATCAAAGTAGGACATATTTGAATTTGTAAATGCGGTTCGGCTGCCATAGCTCATTTAGGAGGGCACTTAGATATTCGGTACCACTTCCATTGTCTTCCCTTGAAAATTGATTTAAATTTCATAAAACTAAAATATGTTTGAAGTTTTAATAGAAGGAAGAAAGCTGTCCTCATAGCCTCCTTAAAGATGCATATTGAGATTTGGAAGCACTTCCATTGTTTTTTGCAGAATATTTTACATAAAAATACACTTTTAGATTTTGCATAGATTCTCTAACTTTTCTTTCTGCAGGGAACACACACACACACATCATTGATATATAAATATTAAAGTGTTAACATTTTGTTTGCTATTGGAGCATGAAAGGCAGCCAGTTTATCATCACAGCTATTGTCACTTAATTCTATTTAACATAAAAATATCCTAATTTCATTAGTCAAGCGTTTTTTTTTGCCTTGGTTTTCATTGTAATAATATTTTCTTTCTGATTATGTGATAATATTAATGTTGTCAATTATTTAATTTTATATAACCATGTCAATATTTTTAATGAAGATAAGTTTACTTTTAAATCTGAAATTCTTTGCTAAAATCAACCTTTTAGAATTAAACTTTTCTTCATTTCATTTTTTTAAGATTTCATTTGTCCTATGACATAAATTGTTAGGAGAAAAATATTCATATCCAGAAAGTGTTTTTTTTTTTTATTTAAGCGAAATATATTTTGTTTTTAATTATTCAATTCTTTTATGAATTCCAATTTAGAAGATTTAGAAATTGAATGGTGTCAGTAAATGTGAAATCATAGCTGAATCTTAAACGAAATATAATATAAATGAAACAAGTAAAAACGAAATAGAAAATGTCAAATTTGAGCCTCAAAGAAAGAATAAGAAATAATGACAATTTTAGAATTTCTTGCAAATAAAGGTTCTTGGAATTTCTTAAGAGTTCTTGGAATAATTTAATTCGCTTATTTCCTTCTGCTATCTCATTTTCTTTTAATTCTTCAGATATTTTCCAGCATTTTGTATTTTAAAAATTTTAAATGGCATTGACATGTACTAGATGAGAATAGATTTTTAAAAATTAAATGAAAAACACCAATCAAAAAATTAAACAGGAGTTCTCAAGAAAATCATTCCATCAGAACATTTAATAATGAAGATGCTGTTGCAACTATTAATGTTTCAATTTGATGATAGCCTAATGAAAATAGTGTTCTTAATTTAAGCATGACAGATCAATGAAAACGCTATTTAATATTTAAAATAAATAAAACGGTATTTCAAAATTGGCAGCAAATAAAATGTAATTTCAAACTTGAGCATAAGAGACTGACGAAAACACTATTTTAAAAATTAAGTTTGAAATACTAAAATGTTAATTCAAACTCAAGCATGACACAGTAAAGAGAATATTAATTTAAATTTAAGCATGGCACTAAGGAAAATTTTGTTTCAAATTCAAGTGTGACAAAAATCGTATTTTTTAAAAATTGTTTTAGAACTTTGGAATTAATAAAAACAAAATTTTAGGCATGTGTTGGAGGTTATTGGCACATTGACCCCATTAATTTTCATTTAACATACAAAATTATATTGTCGGGTTTCCACATCAAACACAAAAAAGCATTTAAGAAGACAAATAAAACTTTACTTCTAACTAGCCAGTTTTTATTTTTTATTGTTGTAGCATGTTATTGAAAATATAATAAAGTATCAAAAATATTTAATTCAACTCAGTCAACTGTTAATATGAAACAATTTTAATAATTCCTACAATTTCTACAGAAAGCGGATAATTCATTTTAAATTAAAGAATATAATAGAAGCCGTCTACTTGTGCAAATAAATAACAATTTCCACAAAATTTGCTTTACTGATTCCCGAGCAATGTCGGGTGTGGGTCACAAGTTCTTATTAGAAAAGTAACCAACAAATTGCTGAAAAGGCATGCAATAAATTCTAATCAAATTATGATAAGGATTCTGGTTTTGTGTAATTATATTTCTAACCTGTTTTAAGGGACAAAAGTGGTGCAAAAATGTACCGTTCTTGGAATTAATTTTACTCGTTCTATGATAAGTATTCTATTAAAACTTTAAACTCATCACAGTAGTAACCATCAATCAATAAATAAGGACAGATAAAACTTGCATTCATTGTAAGACATTCGCAAGTTTTATTCAATTAGATGCACACAACATCCATCACATAGTGCAACTCTTCAATAAAGAAAACCATAAAAGAAAGACATATGAGCAGCTTTTCACGATTTCAAACATCGGAACAATCAGAAAAAATCTATCAATTTTCAAACCGGCAACCCCAGCTTCCGATACACATAAACAAAGTTCTTTCTTTTATTCTTGATGAGATTTTTTCTGAACCTTCCTCCTAATTTTTAAGAATAAAATTTGATTTTTTTAAAACAAAAACATTAAATGCCAAAAAGAAAATAGAAAGAAATTCAAGCCAAACACTTAGAAAATGAAAAATTATTCGAATTTTTTTAGCATTTCTTTCTACTTTTATTTTCTCACATGACAATTGGCATTTGTTTAAAAAAGTACCCAAAATAAACAAAATGAACAAATGACTTAAATATAAAATAATCTATTTCTCCCTCTGTCTGTTTGTCTGTCTGTAAGTCCGTCTGTCTCTCTATGCCCTTCTCCCCCATCCACACACACACACACACACACACACACACACACACACACACACACACATATATATATATATATATATGTATATATATATATATATATACGTAAAGATGGGGATGTTCTGATATATCATAAAATGAAATGTAATAGAAACAGAATATGAAAAAAGATTAAAGGAAAAATAATTTAAACACGGGAATAAATCGTCAAAAAACGAGAGCTTTACCGATTTCGTTTCAAAAAGTACACACACACACACACACACACATATATATATATATATATATATATATATACATGGCTATTTATAAATGGCTTTAATTTTTAAAAAATCACACGATGATAAGTATTGGAAATAAATCGATAATTGAAAAAATCCGATTAAAGAAAGAAGAATCAATTTTGACCCAAGGTAACACTTTTATACAACTTAACATCACAAGTGCATTTGAGAAGTTTTATCACCACACAAGCAGAAAGCGCTGGTCTATAACTCCAACTGTAGACTCTTTGATAAGACAGGGACGTGTTCAAAATGAATGTTTCGTTTTAGAGCACAAGTGACTCATAATACTTGACTGTTGTATTTTTAACAGTAATTCAAGTGATTATGTAAAAATAATTTCACACAATCAACAAGCGGTTATTTGATCAGAAGAGGTACGTGTGTTGCATAGGGGTGTTATTTTTAGAAGTAGCAAATATGCGTATATATTTTTGTATTGTTGTTGTTCATATTTGTGAGAGTCTTAGAGTGATAGAGACAGAGTACATATAAAGAGAGAGACAGTTCTGTATATATATAATAGACAGTGTACATGTTACTACAAGAGAACCAATTCAATGAGAGGAGATTTATGAATATCTTGATAGATAGATCGAGAGATAGTGCATTTGACATTTACGTTTTGACTGTTGTGCATATAATATAAACACGTTACCTTTCTCGTTGTAATGATGAACACAGAAGATGCAGATACACAAAGATGATGGCGTCCTTTATTTCATGACCGGTCCATGGTTTCGCTTGAGGAATTCAAAGTTTCGTTACATGGTTATTTCTAAAAACCTCCTCGCTTCTAGAGGGTGCCGAGAATCGGTCTGAACCTCTTTGCTCCTCTGATCTGACTGATCTTACTCTCCCTAACTAACTTCGAACTCTTTCCTATATTGAGAACTCGTCACGTCATCGCATGATTATACATGTGCTCATAAAGCACATTGCATGACATGCATCACATTGCCAAACTTGACATGAGTTCAGTAATCTATTTTTCAAATAACATTTTACAAAATATGTTTACAATCCGAATTGACGATTAAATTCCTTATTTAAATTTTCACAGAAACAAATTTCATTATTACATTCCTTTTCCATATATAGATATGTAAGCTAAACAATTGCAATTCCTTATTTCAATAACATTCTGTATTTATTTTAACTTATGATTGGAATTTTCAGTTCCAAGTATAGCTTCGCACGTTCGAATCCTTGACTATCCTATTTCATATTTACATTTAACTAATTCCCTATTTTTTTACTTACATGAAAAGGGGCCAACCCTTTATCATGTAACACGTCTAAAATGAATGTTTCTGTTTAGAGCACAATTTAACCATGATACTTAACTTTTGCATTTTAAACTTTATGTTAAACCGTTATATATACATAATTTTATGGAATTAACAGTAGATTCTCTGCAGTGCAATATAAACTGCAATCTCTTGTGGACTAAGTCATTGCGAGGAGACACGTGAAGCTTCATCCTGGTACACTGCAGAGTGGGACTAGAACAGGCAATCAAACAATTTGATTAAAAAATAGGAGATTTCACCGATTTCAATGACAATAAAATCATCATTCAATCCAGAACAACGTCCGAAGTCCCTTCCAGCATATATATATATATATATATATATATATATATATATATATATATATATATATATATATATATAAAATTGGTTGAGAAATTCCAACGAAAGAAAGATGTATATTTAAATAACGGAGTAGTCATAAACAATGTGTATTTTTTAACATTATTTTATTATTCCGTGTCTTGGATTTTCATTGAGAATTATGTTTGGATCATGATCCAAACATAATTCTCAATGAAAAACCAAGACACGGAAAAATAAATAATGCTAAAAAATACACATTGTTGGTGACTACTCCCTTATTTAAATATATATATATATATATATATATATATATATATATATATATATATATATATATGTTTTATATTATTATTATTATTTTATTTACGAGGAGTAGTCACACAAGCCATTATCAAAGATTTCTTTGTGAGAACAACATGTGGGGTTACCTGGAGTCTAAGTGACAACAATTCTCCTCAGATTTCCAGTACTTTCCACCACTTCAGTAACCTTTACAGATGCATTTGCGTTATCACAACAGCTGCTTACAATTGATTTCTTGTTGGCAGCGACTATTCGTCTTCACTGGGATTTGGGCAGCAATAAACCTCCCTAAGGTCGCAGTTTTCTTTGCACTCATCCAATAGAGGTCTGGCTAGTGCTTTCTTTCCTCAGACTTTCCGTCCACCTTGACTCTATTCACTTATCGGGTGTAGTGTCAGTTTATGGTTACATGGTGACATGCACACACACATACACGCACCCACACGAAAAAGGGAGGGGGAAGGCAGGGGCGCAGGAGGTTTGACTTCAAATTATACTGTTTCAGTTTTCATGATTCCATGTGATGCTCCTTTGTATTTATGTCTGTTGCTCATGTATATGAGTCTCTGCATTCAAGGGGTTTCCTTAATATTTTGTTTCATTATTGTTATCTGTGGTATCTTCTCAGCCATCCTTCTGACTCAAATCTCTCCCATTCTTTTTTCAAAGGTTTTCGGTATTGTTCATAGTGTCCCTACTATTAATGGTGTTATTTTGAATTTCTTCATCTTCCGGATCTTTTTGAGCTCTCTGGTCAGTTCTGTGTATTTGCTCTGCTTGATCTTCACTCTGTGGTCTACTGGAACGGCAAAATCTATAATTTGGCAGGACTTTTCCTTATTGTTAACTATTATGATATCCGGTGTTCTTGCTTACATAGGTTTATCCGTTGGTATATCCATGTCCCAAAGAATTTTATCCATGTCCCAAAGAATTTTGTGATTGTCATTTTCCAGTACTGCTACCGGCTTGCACTCGTACCATTTGTCTGAGTGTTCAAGATGCAATTCTCTGCATAATTGTCAATGCACTGCCTTCCCTACTTGATTGTGTCTATTTTTCTATTCTTTTTGGGTTAGTTTGCTGCATTCACTTATTATGTGGTTTCGTCTCTTTATCTACAGAGTCTGCATTTGATGTTTTCTTGTGTCTTGTAGATCCTTGCTTTGATGTGATTCGTTTTAATCGTGTTATCTTCTGCGACGTTTATTAATGATTCAGTCTCCTTGTTTAGGTTTTACTTTTTATAGCGATTTCCAAGTGTTTTCGTTAGACTCATTTTTTGTAATACTTTTGACTCCTCTGTGTAGCTGTTTCTCTTCCCATTTTATTACCCCTATTATTATTATTATTATTATTATTATTATTATTATTATTGTTGTTGTTGTTGTTGTTGTTGTTATTGTGGGTGGTTACAGTGGCTAATTAATGACACGGATTTAAATCCTATATTTCGATGCTTGTCATTCTTTCATAAACATAAGCATAAACATTCATAAATAAGTGCCAAGTTAAAATAATACCAATACCTCCCGCTGCGACAGCTTGACCGCAAGGGATCGTACTTCCCATCCTTCCTTCACCCCCATTCCTTGCTTCACCACACCTTCCTCCAAAATCCCTATTCAATTCAGATAACTTTATTATGTAGTGAAATTGACATCTATTCAATGTAGCTGCCTTCAGCTTCAATCACCACCTCGATAGAGTCCGGAACTGGAAGCATGCCTTTTCCACAAACGCCAACAATAGCTCAGTGAATACTCAGTGGATGTCAGCGATCAGGCTAGCTTTGGTGTTGTGGAAGGTCATGATTATGATGTCCTCGACGTATGACCAAACGAAATAGTCCATCGGGCTCAGGTCGAGGGAAGAGCGGTCCACTGAGAGAAGGGTACAATATCATAGCAGTTATGAAGCCAAGTCTGTGGCAACCTAATTGTACCCGGGTATCATCACACTCTTCAGCACATCCAGGTACACTTTGGTGTTGACTTTCAAGTCGACTTCAAAGATGTGAGATATCATGATCTGGTCCTTAAAACCAAAGACCATAACCATAGAGAGCATGAGTTGTACAGCGACGCATTCCCGATCTCGCTCGTTTAACTTCCAGGCATGATAGGAGACTCCTGTCGCTCTTGTGATTTGTACAAAACTGAGCAAATAGTAGATGGTATGCAACGAAAGAAAACCGGTTTTTATCAAACAGAAATGGAATCATGTCGTCTTTTCTAGTGTGACAATGTTATCGTTCTACCTTCTGATCACGTTTATTAATGCGATCAGAACAGGCTATGGAATGAAATCCTAGTGCTTTTCTTATGCCATTGGTACAAATTATGAAGTATATGTGATCTTTATATTTATTTTAAGTATGATCAAAGGCTAAAAATGTTCTACTCTTTTACAAGTCTATGCGATATATATATATATATATATATATATATATATATATATATATATATATTTGCTTTGTTTGAATTCTTGACAACTGGTATAAATAATGTGTTAAGTTTGTTTCAACTTAATACACACACGCACGCACACACGCACACACACACATACACACACACACACACACACACACACACACACACACACACACACACACACACATATATATATATATCACAAACGTATTTATGCCGGTGTTTATGCACAAATACACACACGCATATATGTTTTTATACGTCCACATTTACATCCATGAATCTGTATTGTGTGCATCCAATTATATCCTTGTTAGATTATCTTAAATCTATCTGATTCGAGGACAAAATGTGGTGCCAAACATTGCATTTCTCATTCTTTGGTGGTGGTATTAAAGAACAAAAAGCCAGAATTCCTACACGTGCGGATCAAGTCAAAAAGGTTGCGGTATGTGTGTGGGGTCTGTCTCTTCTGAAAGAAAGACAATTGTTAAGTTTCTAAATGGGTTGGCGATGGTATGTGTTAAAAGGACATCTCTTTATATGAGATGAGATAATAATCGAAAGAGTTGTACATACTGCGATTTATCCGCTGTAAGCTTTTTTCATTTGTTTCTGTGGGAGTTGTTTGCAATGTTTCTTTAGATTGCAAGAGGAATTTCGAAGGGAAATGTCAGGGAAAAGGAGACAAATGGGCCGGGGAAGAAGAAGAAGAAGAAGAAGAAGAAGAAGAAGAAGAAGAAGAAGAAGAAGAAGAAATGTGTGGAGGGGAAAACTGAATGGATAGTAAAAAGAAGAGGAAGACAAAATATTATGGAGAAGAAAGAAGAACGAGAATCGTGAGGAAGAAAGGGAATATGACAGAGCGGAAGTAGAAGAAAAAAGAACAAAAGAAAACATACAGAACGAGAACAGAGAAAAAAGAATAATAAAAGAATAATAGCCAAAAGAGAAGAACAAGATCAAGAAGAAGAGCAAGAAGAAGCCAGAGAAAAATAGGGCAAACTAAGAAACATTGTAGAATAATAAAAAAATTAGATAAATAAAGAAAACTAACGGTAAAAAAGAAGTTAACGAATGAAAACAAAGAAAAAGAAAAAAAAGGATAGCAAGAATAAAGAAGATGAATAAATGAAAAGGGAGAAGAAAAGTGGGAATAGGAAAGAAAGAACAAATTGCGTTTAATGAACAATTGTCACGCGTAAAGCAAAACAATTGCTCCTAAAATTATAAAACGAAAATCCTATTTCAAAATTCAGCGTGACAGATCAAAGGAAATAATACTTTAAGCGTATTTGTGACGGACACACGATCGCAGCCGCTTATAGAGATATCTGGGACGAATCTAAAACTCGATGCTTCGATCTGGGCATCTTATGATGAAGATGTTGTTTCGAATAGAATCGTGACAGACAAAGCCTCTAGTAGAGATGCGAAGACGAAGAATCGCGCGAAATGAGAAACGGTCCTGAGTAAAGCCAAACAATCGTTCCTAGAATCAAGTTATTAAATATTTGAATCATATTTCAAACTTATGGAAAAAGAGAAATTATTAATCTTGAATCCATACAAGATGGTAAAATAAGGAATAAATTCACTTTCAATTATCTTCGATGATAGGTCGTCTACAAAGAATTGTGCGAGAAGAAACATCTGGTGCCATTTTAACAAAGTTCTGATGATAACCATTTGTTATGTAGTGGGAGGGTGTAACAGTGTATATTCAATGTTCATCTAGTCAAATGTAGATAACGAAGTCTGTATATTTCTTGCTGTTCCTAGTTGTCGTCTAGTGGTTCTTAATAGTTCCTTGGGTGTGTTTGTGGAGGTGACATACTATACAGTCCAACATGTAACATTTAATACACAAATGGGGACAGGACACAGTGTTAGGGTTATTATTTTGCCAACAGAAAAACATACCTTCATTCCTGCGTGTCTTGTTCGGTGAATTGGCCAAGCTCAAATTGAAGACCCTTTCAAAGAATCAACTAGTAACTAGTCGGTTGTATTTTCAAACAACTTTCTTCGACGGATGTTTTCCATTTCGGAAGACTGGACGCTTTTCAGTTCTACTCCCCTTGCGCCCAGACCCAAAGGCTTGTTGCTAGGGACTCAACTGTCCCATAGATTCACCTCTCCTCGACTTCTGTCTTAGACTTCTTAAAACTCTGGAACTAACCCTTATACATCTAAACTAACAGATTCTATTACGTCACTTACTCCCATGACCTAACGTGTGACTTCTAAACACGTGTTCCGATACTTGATTTAGTCATGTTGAACAACTCCATGCTGAGTCTGCTGTTTAGAGACCTATATTTTCGTCAAGGCCAAATTCCAGAATCTCTTTGTTCTAAGTTAAATATTTTACTAAACATTTCTTTGTTTCAATAACATTTTGTCTGCATATCTTTTTCTACATGAGTTATAAAACAATAATAATGTTCATTATTAAATATTTCGCTTTTATTATTACTATTATAATAATAATAATAATAATAATAATAATAATAATAATAATAATAATATTAGTCAATTTCTGAAATCGACTATCGGCAAGGTAACCCGATGTTACTCTAGCATAATATATCACCTTTTATCAAATATATTTTATTGACAACCAGTGGCGGCTCGTGCCTAAGATTAGTGGGGGTGCTGTTTTAAAAAAAAAATTATTGTTTTAATATTGTGTAAAAATAAAACAAACATGAAAAATATACATAATTTATACGTATGCACACGTATAAAAATATATTAACTTAAAGGAATCCTAAATAGATATAAATATTTTAAATATTTTACTTATTACATTCATTTGAAAGTAAACTTCATTCCTCTTTAATTTGTGAGAAAAGATTGATAATTTTCTCCTTAACTTCTGAATGACTGCTGAAGAACTTTTTTTTCAATTGAAAGCACTGCAAGTGCATTTAGTCTGTCGCAACCCATGGTGTTCCTTAGAAAAGTTTTTTTTATTCTTTTCAGAGTTGCTCTAGTCATGGGAATTGTCAAGATAATTTTTATGAGTTTTGTGATTTCACTAAGAACATCGTTTAAATTGTTTTGCAAAATAAATTTCAGGAGATCAATTACTTTGCATTATTCATTTATATCTGACCTACTATAAAATATTTCTAGCTCAATTTCAAACTTTTCTTTGTCAATCATGGGATATGCTTCAGTTGCCAAAGATATCTCTTCTGTAGGTAGTTGTTTTTCTTAAAACTAGCAAAGCTTATCTTGTAAAACAATTTAGCAAGTATTAAATGTTTAGTTGAAGAATATCTGTCCGTTATATCAACAGATATATAGTCACACAGTTCTTTAGCTTCGCGCTTAAGTGTTTGTGAAGGATTTTCACAGTATTTGGTGTTTCTTATCTCATAAAATAGCAGTTTTGAAATTTGTTATGTATTCATTGACTTTATATATGCTAATTTTCCGAGAAATAATTTCAACATGAGACATAATTTTATGAAATAGCTCAAACAAAAATATGAAATTTTCATCGTTCAAATATTTCAAAATTCCTGTCGCTTCTGCAACGGTCTCATCTACATATGATGTTGAGTGAATTTCAATGACAGTTTTTTAATGCTTGAACATTTTCATGAACTCTATGTATGTTAAAGTTCCAGCTTGTGGCGGATGGATGTAGAATGCTTACATCCAGATGCTTCTTGAAAAATGGACAGACGCTGTGGTGATCTAGAAAAGAAAGTCGGAATAGCCAAAATGTTAGAGATAAATATTCTAGCATTTCGTGTTATGCTTTCTGCATTCCTCATTATTAAATTAAGTTGATGCGCATAACAGTGAGTGAAATGCGCATTACTATAAACTGCTTTTATTTTCACCTGAGCACCAGCATTTTCGCCTTTCATGACATTTGCATCATCAAATGTCTGAGCTATCAGTTTTTGGCGATTCCCTTGAAGGATTATATCTAATTGTTGTAGAATACATTTTGATATCCCATCAGCGGTTTGGTTTTCTGGAATAAAGAATCCCCCAAAGCGTTCAAGTATTTTTTCATCCGAGACGTACCGTAAAACAATGACCATTTGTGTATGTTCAGACACATCTGTTGTATCATCAGCCATGACAGCTACAAAGGAAGCTTTGCTAATTTCTGCCCTTAGTTCATCACGGTATATTTGTAAAAGACAGTCAAGTATGTCATTCTGAATAGTCTTGGAAACACCTTTGAAGATATTACTGGTTTCTAAGTGATTCTTTAAATCTGGATCTAATTAAGATGCAAAATTTAAAAATCCTCTAAATACACTTGGATTTACTGAATCATCTTTTTCATCATGTCCTCGTAAGGGAGTTTCAAAGTTCCCACAAAAGAAAATACAATCTATTATTTTAGATAAAATTTCACGATTCTTCTTAACATTCATGTTATGATGATTGATTGAAAGTCTGCAGGCCTCACTAAGTTTTCTTTAATATTTATGGTCCCCAAAATTGATAGGGAAACTACATTGTCAACGTGCTTCTCATGCTTTTCAGTTCTATCTTTCATTTTGCTAATAGTTCTGAAACTATCTTTTGTCTACGTTACATCACCCCCTAACAACAAACAAGGAAAGCAGAACAATGCCTTTTTTAGTTCACAGCCGCAAAGCCAACTTTTCCGTTGGTACCATTAAAGCTACGAATATACACTTTGTTGTTGCTAATGCCTGGCTGAGATATTTGAATATCAGGCGTTGAACGGCTTCTTTTCTTAATTACAACTTTATCATGGAGAGACAGCTGTGAAAACTCAATCTGTTGAAGTTCGTTTACCGTCGCAGAAGTTATTTCTTGGGGATGCAAGGAGGCCATGGTTAAATTCTTTTAATATCAATTGTGTTGGGAAAGGTAAGTACTAGGTAGTCTATTAGTAGAATATCAATTAGGGTAGAAGGAATACAATGTTTACGTGATCCTCTTTTTGCGATTCAACTGAACCGGAAGTTCTAACTGAGTTTTTCAATGGTGAATACTCTGACGAACTGCAAGCACTTGTGCCCCCGCGACATAAGTACCCCCGACAAACCCGATAAGCAGCAAATTCCAACCCCTTCACAGTTGAGATCGCTAAATGTAAGGGAGCCTTCTACTCCAGTAGTTTCTTCCCCAGAACCGTTGGACTTTAGAATTCCCTTCCGAGTTCCTGCTTCCCCAACTGTACTGACATGCAGAAATTCAAGTGTAACGTAAACCGACATCTTGCTGTCCAACTCCTCACATAGTACCCCTGTAGCTTATGTCCCTGATAGTAGCTCCCTACAGCAAAGTGGCAATATGTCTTCAGTTTTTACATTTTTTTATTAAATTGTTATTTGCTAGAATAACTTTTAAAATTTGGTAATCAAATAAAAATAGTATATTTCTACTTGATTACCAAATTTAAAAGTAATCAAGTACAAAAAGGTATTTTGTACATAATTCAGCAAAATCAAGTGCAAAAAGGTATTTTGTACATAATTCAGCAAAATCAAGTACAAAAAGGTATTTTTTACATAATTCAGCAAAATCAAGTGCAAAAAGGTATTTTTTACATAATTCAGCAAAATCAAGTACAAAAAGGTATTTTTTACATAATTCAGCAAAATCAAGTGCAAAAAGGTATTTTGTACATAATTCAGCAAAATCAAGTACAAAAAGGTATTTTTTACATAATTCAGCAAAATCAAGTACAAAAAGGTATTTTGTACATAATTCAGCAAAATCAAGTGCAAAAAGGTATTTTTTACATAATTCAGCAAAATCAAGTACAAAAAGGTATTTTTTACATAATTCAGCAAAATCAAGTGCAAAAAGGTATTTTGTACATAATTCAGCAAAATCAAGTACAAAAAGGTATTTTTTACATAATTCAGCAAAATCAAGTGCAAAAAGGTATTTTGTACATAATTCAGCAAAATCAAGTACAAAAAGGTATTTTTTACATAATTCAGCAAAATCAAGTGCAAAAAGGTATTTTTTACATAATTCAGCAAAATCAAGTGCAAAAAGGTATTTTTTACATAATTCAGCAAAATCAAGTACAAAAAGGTATTTTTTACATAATTCAGCAAAATCAAGTGCAAAAAGGTATTTTGTACATAATTCAGCAAAATCAAGTGCAAAAAGGTATTTTTTACATAATTCAGCAAAATGATTTTTGTTTTAATTTAATTATTTTAATTGTACAATAATTTATATCAGCTTGAATATGTTAAACATTAAAAAAATATTGTTAATGACCGTTTTGGTAGAAAAAAAGTCCACTGATATCGGCCCGCTACTACGAATTTGGAATAGGGGCATGTGAGCGAGAAAAAGCAAAGGTAGTTCAGGGAGATGTCTCTTACAGGAGAACGATGCAGATATATAAAAGTGTACTGCCTGTACACAGCGTCTGGACCTGAAACACCAATGACTCAAAACCAACATCCTTGACAGCTATATGAAGGAAGAGAAAATTAAACTCTACGCATTTGGTAAATTTTAGAAAGTATTCAATTTTCCCTATGGTAAAACACTTTATAGATTGAAGACCCAAATTTGGCCACATTGCAAAGTTTTGCCTCTTTGGGAGATTAAAAACTGTTTAGATTTCTTTATTTGATTTTGAAGCCGAGATTCGAATCATTCAACTAGCGGTAAGGTTGCATCATCCATGCTGACGAATGTAAGGTAACATGAAACATTTTTATATGGAAAATATTTTATTATTAAAAATAATTATATATAGGTTTGGTTCTCATGAGTTTTGGCGAATGAAAAACAGGATCCTGAAACAAAGCATGTCCTCTATTCTAACCATCATCAATAGACCACAGGAAATCTCATCATCATCATCAGACAAAGCCAAACTCTTTGCCGAGAACTTTATAGCAAATTTTACCCTTTGCGATTAGGGCCGCCTACCCCCGCATTTCCTCCTGCATCTGAAAAAACACTATGTGACATAAAAATAAATGTGCATTATGTTGCCAAACATCAAAAGTCTCAATTCTAGTAAAGGCCCTGATCGCATTCCAATAATAGTGCTCAAAAGCTTCAACAGAACTAGCCTCCATACTTACAAAGCTTTTTAAACGTTGTCTTAAGGAGAAATGTTTCCCAACAACCTGGAAAACTTCACCAATCTGCCAAGTATTTAAAAATTCAGGCGATCGGTCACCTTCCTCTCAGTACAAATCAATTAGTCTCCTGTGCATCATGAATAAATTACTGGAATCTGTGTTAAACAGAGAAGTGTTCAATTACTAATTTGTAAGTTATGAAAATATTTATAGGAATTGAGCTACATACAATCTTCTGCGTTTCACTCCTGAAGGAACTTGTCAGTCTTAAATGCATGAAATTTGAGTTACCTGATGTCTTATATAAAGATTTCTAACCAATCAATCATTGTTATTCATGCCCATTGGTTAAGGTTTCCTGAACTAAACACTCTAAACATATTAAAACACTCAGTAAGCTGAATACCATGCGTTTTAGTCTGCCAAGTCCTTACGGGAATGAAACGCTGAAAATTCTGTGGCTTAATTCTCATATATATGTTCATTACTTACTACATAGCTACATAGCTGTCCACGCGCATTGTACATTGTTTAAGTAAATACTGAAAATCGATGCTATAATATTGTATGTGAATACGTGAAATATGTATATGTATGTATATGTATATATATGAAATATGTATATGTATGTATATATGTATATGAAATATGTATATGTATGTATATGTGTATATATATATATAAACAGAGAGAGAGAGAGAGAGAGAAAGAGAGAGAGAGAGGGAGAGAGAGAGAGGTTAATTTCAAGTTTCTAATTTTATCAATGAACTGAGTTTTCAGATCAGAGTCTTGGAATCAGGCTTCCTACTTCTAGAACGTATAAGTATGCTAGTATTCTTTTATTTCTTGTATCCTTGCGTCAGTATTTTCGTTGATTCTTACATAATGAAGAAATGAAGAGCTGAAAAGCTATATTTTTAGTTTCATTTTCGGTAGTTTTGCGTTGCAGACACATCATCTGAGGCACTGCTCAAGAAAATGTGACTCAATTTTCCACACTACAATTTATTTTTACACTTATGTAATTGATGATGTTTTAATATAGGCCCCTAAATAGAAGTGCTATAGTTCTACGTTTTTGATCGCTTACTTACATTGTTTCGTCTTTCAGATAAATGGTGGAAATTCAACTATGTACAACCTTAGTTTTAAACATTTTGATACAATGATGGCTGGTCATCAATGTCCATGACTAGTTTGTACGCTTATAATATAACCTGTTACTAGAGACAGTAGGTCATGTTCACAATTGTCATAGTGTGTGTTTTTTCAGTTGAAACACCGTCTTGTTTCTTACATTAACATCTTCTGAATGAACAAAAAATTGTTGATAACTTTGTTGCGAGTGGACTCCTTATAATGGTGTCATTGAGTACACTTCTGTTGGACTTGCCAATTTGGTGCTGATTATTGTAAGCCATGTTTTATCATCACTGCTTGTTTTATCTTCATCCGTGTAGCGTCATCATTCTCCTGAATTATTTTATACTGATGAAATAGATAATTTCGAAACAAATCATACATTGACTAAGTTATTTACCATTTTTGTGTGCTTGTCCAGATTTATGTAGAACTCAGCACAGAATATCAATGGTCATCAGATATATTTTTCTTATAAAACGACAGTTAAATAATGTGACAAACACCAAATCCATAACGACAATTGATTTATTGAATAGCGCATCGCTATTTAGGGTACAATTAATGAATCAATTCCAGATATTGTTATCGAAACATAGAGAGAAATGAATGAGTAAGTGAATAGCTGAGTTAGAGAGAAAGAGCAGAAGAGAAAATTGTTTCCTCTCTACATTTATCACATCATTTCCATTTACTTGTATCATATATCATTCTCACGATCTTTCTAGTCCTGATCATGTAAAATGTTTTTGACTTCTAATGGGGGTAGTTATTTATTTGCCCCCACATCGAAAAAATGTGGCACAAGGCCCGGAAAGTGGGGATCCAACAGGCTCCCCTAAATAAGGGGCACTCCTGCAATTTTAAAAATTACCTGAGTAACCCCGTCGCTATTCCCCGGTCGGGGCGCTTCAGGCAGCAAGCAATAAACTTGCCCCACCGGAAAGCCCGGTGGCAAGGCTTGGGAGGATGGACCTCCTAGGTATTACCCAGGCGGTGTACCTCAGTCCAACAGTGTCAAGTGACGAATCCTTGACATGTACTACCCTGTCTCCCTGCAGCCGAAGCCGCTAGGAGACACATCCCATCAAAACAGTGTTTTACGCCAATCATTTTTATAACCAACGGTTGTGCTAAACAATCAATGAAAATGTGCCAAAATTATTATAAAAATTGTCGAATTTTGGATTCAATCAGTTCGCCATTTATTACGTCACAGACCGCATTTAATTCTTGGCCGCCATCTTGGTTACTGATCTGAACTACGCCGCCATCTTTGTTCCACACAATATCTCAGAACTTAAGAGGTTAACTGCGTCACGGCCACATTTAATTCTTGGTCGCAATCTTGGTTACTGATCTGAACTATGCCGCCATCTTTATTCAACACAATGTCTCCAAACTTAACAAATCATTTTTTACCCCCTTGATCTTTTGTATACGTTCCCTATCTCATAATCGATCTGCTTAATCGTTCTAACAATACTCATAACCTACCCGCTAATATATGCACTAGCTATTTCGGCACCTCGAATGTTTAACAATAAAAATCGCTGGTTCACTCATATTATCAGTACTTCCTTTTTTATGTCACAAATACAACAAGCGGCAAAGTTCCACTTATTTATTATTTTTTTTTTAATTCCATCTCTGCTGACTGTACCAACATGCAGAAAAATATGTTGGGAACAAAAATCTTGTTGTAAAACTCCCCACTTAATATACTGCCTGTAAATATGGTCCCTAGTCACAGTAACCTTTGTGTCTCATTGGCAGTATGCTTTGTTTGGAGTGAATGAAAAAATAATAAAACTGCACCACTACTCCTTCCTCAATGAGGTAATGCCTGACAGGATTTTGTCATAATATATAAACAGATACTCCACTCTTTTCCTAGTTTGATAATTAAAAAATAGCACAATAGTACATTAATAGGACCATAGTATAGCTTCAGGCAGACAGATACAAAATCTCCATTAGTAATAGATTAGTTTCTGTTTACAACATGAGTTTGACTCATTCTCTATGCATGTATTTTAATTACTCCTCCTAAAGGACGATAGACACAAGTTCAGGTATGATTTTATAAAATAAACAACATACTAAAATAGGTGCACTTTGGTCTACAAAAATGCCCAAGCAGCTACGTTGGTATACTGTGATAATAGCGCTTCAGGCAAAGCTTCTTTCTTAGAACTGCACACCTGTGAGACTCTGTTCCGTCTGCCTGCTTCCCTCCGGACTACAACTTGGATGCCTTCAAGTCCAATATTAACAAATTCCTAATGAACCGCCCCCTTAATTAAACACTTCATCAAATCTCCACACTAACGTAATGTACTTGCAATAACCCTTATCCCTGAGTGGCTTCCGGGCCTTGGTAAGTGGTGATCACTGTGTAAAAAAAATAAATAAATAAATAACTATAAACTAACTTCTTTTCAAAGAAAATAAATACTAGGAAGGTAAATCTGCTATAACAAAAAAGAACCATACCCCAAACCAACAGCAACAAAATCACCCTTGGACTGATTTCGAGGTCATAGCATTGTTAATGAATGCAGCAAATGAACATAGTGATATTAAGAAATACTTGTGCTTGTAATAATGCTGGTTTGTATGTATATGTTTCTTGCCAATTTTCTTTGTGTGTTAGTGTAGTTTCTTGCCAATTTTCTTTGTGTGTTAGTGTAGTTTCTTGCCAATTTTCTTTGTGTGTTAGTGTAGTTTCTTGCCAATTTTCTTTGTGTGTTAGTGTAGTTTCTTGCAGATGGTATTATCTTTTCTTTAATGAGATTATGTAATTATGGATATGCAATAGTTCGCTACAAAAGGGATAAAAAAGTTAAAATACAAGGTGCTTCAAATAAGTTTCCAGGCTTTTTCATACGGGTACTTTTCTTGATAGTACACACATGAAACTCTAGACCCCTTCGAAGTAATCTGCTCCGGCTACAATACACTTGTTGTACCGTTCCAACAACTTCTGGAAGGTTCCATGGAAGACGTCTTGTGTGAGCGCATCACTGACTCTCGTCACAGCTTGTTTTATCTCCTGAATTATCTTAGCTTCTAACGTTTTCCTTGAGCTTAGGGAATAGCTAAAAGTGACAGGGAGCAAGGTTTGGACGATAAGGAGGGTAAGGAACTGTCTTGATGGCCATATTGGTGAAATACTCTGTGACAAGGATGGATTATGGACCGGTGCAAAGTCTTGATCGAAATGCCACTGACCCTATTTAAAGAGTACTGGCATCTTCTGGCGGAATCTCTTCCTGAATCGTTTAAAACCTCAACATTCCTAGTTGACTGTCTGTGCAGTGAGAACACAATGCATGTAGATCATGCCCATTCCGTCAAAAACAGGGATCATCATAAGTTTCTGGGTGGATTTGTTCTTTGGCCTTCTTGGATTTGGGAGAGCCAGCATGCTTCCACTGAGAACTCTGTCTCTTGGTCTCTGGATCATAGCAGTATATACAGCTTTCATAGCAGTTCACCAGAACATCAAGAACTGCAGGATCTGAATTAATCAGCTCGACCATCTAACTGCTGTCATGACAACGTCTTTCTTCTGATCTTCTCTAAGCACTCTTGGGACAAACTTTTCACAAATGTTCCATATTTTCAGTCCTTGCATATAATTGTGTGTACAGTTCTCATACTGACATCAAACTATGCATTTATTGCCTCTGTAGACACACGACGGTCCTTATCCATGAAATTCTTTATTTGGCCAATCAACTCTTGTGATCTGACTTCTTTACTCCTCCCACATCTCTTATCATCCCTCGCAGACACCTTGCCTTCGTTGAATCTCTTATGTAACTCAAAAACTGATGATCGATTCATGCAAAACGATCCCAAAACAGTCTGAATCATTCCATACGTTTCTGTGGTATTTTTTCCAAGGTTGAAAAAGAATTTTATTGCATACCATTCTTCTAAAGTGTCTTCATATCCAGATTGTAATTTTGAAATTCACCAGCTATGACAATCAGGCTTAAGTAGGATGTATTTCAATTCCTGCTGTAGCTGTCCATTTGAACCTGGAATTATAACAATTGGTCAGGCAACCCGTAAGATGTATAGCAATAACATACTGAACTGTCAAGAGCCTAAAACAATTTTAAATGCCTGTACAAAAAAATTGAAACTTATTGAAGGCATCTCGTAAGTGACAATGGCAATACTAGATGTTCAGAAAATAATACCAGTTTACTTAGCTTGACCAGAATGTGTAAAATGGGTAGGAATTAGTGCGAACGAAACGTTGATTATTAAACTCAGAATTGTTCAAAAAAATAAAGCTAGAAGAATATAAAAATCAAAAGAAGAAATAAAAAAGAAAATGGGAAATGAATAGAAAGAAAATAACCAAATAGAAGTAAAGGGGAAAGTAAGGAGAGAGAGAGAGAGTGTGAGAGAGAGAGAGAGAGAGAGAGAGAGAGAGAACACTGAAATAGAGGTTAGAGGGAAAAGGAAAAGTTGAGATAAATCATTCTTTCTCCGTCTATATATATGGAGAAAAAATAAAATAGTGAATATAGAGTAAATAACAGTCGAAATGGAATGCACCGGTCTAAGTAAGGAAAATTATATATATATATATATATATATATATATATATATATATATATATATATATATATATATATTATATGAGTGTGTGTGTGTGTGTGTGTGTGTGTGTGTGTATTACACAGACAGAGAGAGAGGGAGAGAGATAAACAGATAGGTCGGCGGACACTGAGGAAGAGAGAGGTAGGTAGGGAGGGAGGGAGAGAGAGAGAGAGAGAGAGAGAGAGAGAGAGAGGAAGAGAGGGAATAAAGGAATGAAGAAAAAATTCAGATAGATGGTTAAACAAATGTGAGAAAAAAAAAGGAAGAATCGCAGAAAGAAAGGAAAGAAATGACGAAAAAAGAAAAGGTTATCCAGATAAAAAAAAAGAAAAAAAAGAAAGAGTCAGAAAGAAAAAAGGACAGGCGGACTGAAAATTGTACAAAGAACGAAAAAAATGAAAAAACTAAAGCGAAAAAAAGAAACAGAGAGAGAGAGAGAAAAAGAGAGAGAGAGAGTGTGAGAGAGAGAATATAAAAGAAAGATTAAATAAAAGCGCAATAAATGAAAAACAAAAATACAAAGGAAAAGAAATGGCAAAATAATTTTGTTTTTTAAAATGGAGAAATAAATTGAAATTCTTTTGATTGCAATGCAATTTCAGAATAACTTCTCTCATGGAATAATTCTACACAATCATATTGAAATGCCGACACTTAGTGTCGTCACAGATTCCCAGTAAATCAACGTAACAGCAGCGAGTGCTCTCCCCTTTCTGCCGCCCGCCCCAAACAACCAAGACGGTCCATCAGAATCGGAAGCGCACAAACTCGTCCATCAGATTTTATCACCTGGTAATGGATTTTTATAGAATCAGAAATCTTGGGAAAATATAAAACCAAAATATAAAAATATAAAATAAAGAGAATTACAACCTTTTTGCCATTTTATTTTTCATTATATTTTTGTTTTTTTTATGTTAATTTAATTTTTTTCATATTCTTTTTTCAATCACTTTTGCATCACCATTTGATAAATTAAGATGAAATTCAAATTTACAATCCATTTTGTCTCCGAATGTCTTTGCATATTTATCTATCTATCTATCTATCTATCTATCTATCTATCGATTTTTCTATCTACCTATCTTTGTATATATATATATATATATATATATATATATATATATATATATATATATATATGTATATATATATTAGCATTTCAGCCCAGCGTTGCCCGGGTGTTTGGATGTGTATGTTGAGCAAAAAAAAAAAAAAGTGGTAGTAGGAAGGCAGGCTCGAACCCGTATCGCAAAGGAGGAAAAGAACGGGGTAAAACCTTACGTTTATGCTGTTATGACCACCGCCAAACCGGAAGCGACATTTTTTAAAATTAAGGCTAGACACTCAAAAGGAGAGGATAACTTTCCAAAATATCAGCGAAAAAAGTACCCCCCCCTGTAGAAAAGTGCCTAGTTGAAGGGGAAGATATTAATGTTTTTAGCCAATTTTTCGATATTTGTCGTGTGAAAGGTCGAACTTAAAAACAATACTAATCTTGGAAAAATCCGTCACCTCTATTGAAAGTTTAAGGCAGACATGCAAATAGACATACATACATACATACATACTTTTATATATTGGTAACTAAAAGTTTTTGACCCAAACTGATGAAAAAGCTTGCCCTATCTCTGAATACCCTTTATGTAAATATTTTATATAATTTGGAAGAGATCGCAGAGGTCAATTTTTTAAAACTTTGACCCCTATTATAACACCTTAAAATTTATTGTTTTGGGCTCAAATCAAGTTATTAAGTTAGATCCATGTCCAAGGAACCCATATCTAAAATTACAAGTGCGTAGACCCCAAATTGTCGGAGGAGTTTGGTAGAGTTCTCAAAGGTCAAATCGTTGAACTTTGACCCCTTAATCGACAAATTTCTGGCCCCAAATCGATCACCTCGATTTTCCCAAATCTCAGTACCCTGTATATCAAATTTCGAGTCTGTAGACAAAAAATTGACAGAGTTATTGCGTAGGGAAATGTACACAGACACAAAGACACACACACACACACACGTTCACTTTTATATATATATAGATATAGATAGATACATAAATATATATCGAAACAATTTTGTGTTTCCTGCAAACATTTTACACAAATATTATGCAAGTATAAATCATGTAGAATATCTGCATGAATATAATTACACGTAATAGTTAACTAAAGATGATCATTCTATAAGAAAACCGAAAAACTAATAGGGAATTAATTAAAATGAATGTTTAAAAGAATATGCAAATTAGCTAGATCTTTTGCAGATGGATGCAATTCCACAACCCGTGTATAACAAAGTTTATTCTCTTTTTAAATAAATTAAAAAAGGGGTTTTTAATATGAATATCAATACACAAAAACCCCAAATTTATAGGAATATATATATATATATATATATATATATATATTTGTAAATGAATGCAATTCCACAAGGCATATATAAGAAAATTGTATTTATAAACACAAAACTATTTTTATATGTATTTATGTATGCGTATATATATATTCGTTTAAAAATATTTCCACTAAACGCTTTTGTCAGTTTTTAGTCTACAGACATGAAAATTCATATATAGGGTATTCGAACCCATGCGAAACATTATATGTGTTTTAGCCGGGGAAAATCGGTTCAAAAGTGTGGAAATAAAAAAGAATGGCATTTGTTTGGTGAATATCGAATGACGGCATTACAAATATTCATGCTTAACGTAATAGCTATGGTTCGTGTTTTAATTTTTAGCCTTGCAGTAAATATGCCTTTATAGCTTAGGCATTAACGGCAAATCGTAAGCTAAAAGTTTTGGTTTCGATTCTGGGTGGTGGTGCAAGAGTCATTGAAAACACTCTTTTGCATCATTACTATATATTGGGTTCAATATAATATAAGAATGAATACGAAATCTGCATTAATCAAAATATATTTAAGCGTATTTTACGACCGGACAATGCCGGGCTGACTGCTAGTATATATATATATATATATATATATATATATATATATATATACATATATATATATATATATATATATATTCAGTGTTTACCTCAATTATAACTAATATGTGAGTAGAGCTTAGTAGTAGTATGAAAATATATTTATGGCAAATAATCTATAGAGAAACGTTCATGTTTCATTCTTGATAGAAATGATTAAGATAAAATCACACACACACACACACACACACACACACACAGACACACACATATATATGAGGGGAATTAAAGTTATGCAAATCATGACTTACAAAATTTATTATTCATAAAGCAAGGAATAGAAAAGTGAATTATTTCTATTATTCCAATGGGTTTCAAACATTTTGCTTTTTTTTTAGAGAGAAATAGTCAAGAAAAAGATATTTAAAGACTTGATATAAAATGTCAAGAACTAAAGATTTATTCGATATGAAAATTCTTAAAACAAGTCTATAGATGTGGATATAAGTGATGGATTTACGAATTTTACCAATTTTTAAACAAATTCATTGATTGGATCTCATTATTTGACGACATCTTCATATTTAGACATCATTTTTAATTGATACGATGAAGTAACCTCCACCTATTGGCAAATAGCTGCACTGACTTCTAGATGCCTTGAGGAAAGTAAAGACTAAGGGAATAAATCCCAACAAAAATCTGTCTAGAGTCCCAAGATGCAGATGGTGAAGTTTTGCATCCGGCATCTCCTGCAGCTGTATTGACACCGACTGTATTGGCTTGGCTTTCCATCGGAGTTTGTCTGCAATGCTGAGAGAGGAACCCTGATAACTGGGCAAACTTAGGTTTTTCTTTATCACTCGCCCAGGCCTGCACCTGGAGAGATCTTTTCAGCTTTGCTGTATCATAGTAGAATTAACACGGGGAGTGAGCAGCTTAACCCTAATTGACATAGAGCTGGGTGCAGATGTTTGCTCCTGAGAGTGGAAATGATATCTCGAGCCCACTGGAAGTCGCATACCCAGCCTGAACAGCCCCCAGAAAATAAGGTACTGCTACCCCGTAACTTGTTTGTTTCATTAGGTGTGTGAAGATTAGAGAGTGAAAAGACTGACTGTTAAACTTAACACCGGGCAAAAAAATAAAGGAAATGAAAATGAAATCACCAGACTTACGGGTGGCAACGTGGAATGTTAGAACAATGTGTTTTAGCCTCTCTGACAACCTTCAACCAATTGATGACGCAATCATTGAACGAGCCAAACGGAATATTGACATTGCTACACTCTAAGAGACACATCTAGCCTACAGTGGCAGTCTTAAGAATAAGTTCTACACATTCTTCTAGCAAGGACTGGAATCAAATGAATGAGCACTAGATTCACGAAGTTGGCTTTGCTGTGCAGAATTCCATTGTCATCAATGGAGTTCCCTTCAAAATTAATTGATATAATTACATATTAAAGGTTTCTCATGTCTCATCAGTGAAAAGACTTCTATGCAGCTTTATATATTTCATTGCCAAACCAATACTGAATTTTTTGTATCTTACTGCAAGAAGAGGTTTTGTAAGTAGAACTTTTTCTGGAATCATTGTTTGAAGAATTCCATTCTTTATTGATTTAGGTGCATCACAACACATTCTTGTGAAGACTGATTTGCTTAATTCTCAGGTTTTCTGTGCAGTTGGTGACCACTGTTCCCTGTTGGTGATAGTCTTGGATGTTCCGGTATCTGATCGTTTCTTTCTTCGGAAACCGTTCTTCAGAAATCGCTTTTCAGTATTCACATAAACAATTTATTTTTGAGCATTTACACTAGGGCAGCCGTTTGCATTATTATAATTTATTTTCCTCCTTCGCTTAGTGATTTTGAACGCATCCATATTGTTACAAAGTAGAAAAGCCATTATCTCTAGGCATCCTGAAAGACGGGTGACCTTCAACGCCCATAGTGCAGTGGATAAGGGCATTGACTCTGTATGGTTCCGGGTGAGCATTGTCTTCAGATAGCGGTTTCAATCCTACTCATGCAAGCTAGAGGATTAGTTGCCCAAAGCGTGAAGGCAGTAATTGTTGAGGACACAGTTACAAGAATTAGCATTCCTATCCCGTCACAGTTAATCATATGAAGAAGGCCAGAGGATGAGTTAGCCGAAATGTGGTGAAATAACAGCAACTATGAAGATGAGGATAACAGTCCACAAAAGAACAAATACACAAATTATGAAACCTCATCTCAAAGGATTAAAAATATATATATATAAAAAACTACAATCCACTAATGTTTTAATGTCACAAAATTTCCATAAAAAAAGAGTTGAGAAAATTTTATTTTTATTAAAAAGTATTATGGCTGGTCACAGTGCATGCAGTAATTCACATACAACGGTTTTGCAATATCATGATTTGTCCGTGCGCCTAAATGTGAGAAGTGTTGGGATTCCATGATATCATTGTCATATTATTTCTCTGTGTGCACCTTTAAAACTCACTTGTTTCACTTTCATACATCATTACTATGGCTATGACAGGAGAATATTCTTTTCATTATTTTGACACTCGAGTATATATCAGTTAATATCTTATATGCCTTTAGATAGAGTGATGTGGTTCTCAATTGATTAACTGGGTCTAATTGGGTCGGATATATACTCGAGAGTCAAAACAAGGAAAAAGATTATTCTTTTGTCATAGCCCTAATCATTATATTAGTTATACATGGCTTCCATTGTTTGACAGAGGACATGCTCTGCTGGTTAGTAATACCAGAAGTTACCTGAACTTACTCAATCTAATCCTAATTCTTGCAATCATTCTAGCATTAGCTCCTTTCAGTGTTCCAATAGTTTAATGTAGGTAACAAAACTTCTAAACAAAATTAATAGACTTGCCATCCAAATATACTTCTTCCTCATCTCAGTTCTCATTCGTCTCCATAGTCTTACACATAAACTGGTAATTCCGTTACACTTTTTTGTACTCAATTATTGAAGGTACTACAAAAAAATGAGTATTGCAAACTCCATTTCTTTGAACTAAGTAGGAAATCTTGCCTCTTTCTAGGCTCTTTCCAACACAACAACCTCCGCTCATCACTTTACTTTCTATAGCATTCTCCCAAGCCTTTAACTTAACAAATAGACTTGAAAGTATATCCTTCGGATCATCGATACGAAATCACCTGGATACCTCTTCTATACAAATATACAAATTAAAAACAATGAACTTAGCACAGAATCCTGATCTATTTCCACAATAACATTAAAGCTGTCATCCTATTAATTCTACCATGATTTGCAACTAGCTTTCCTCTCAACAAAGTTCATCAGACAAAAAATATCTTGGTACTTTCTAAGAAGCTTTTTCCAAGTCCACAAAAGTAAAATACAGGGTCTTCTTACCAAGCTACTTCTCTTGAGTTTCTCTCAGTATAAATATAGCATCAGCAGTACTGCCTGCAAGCATAAAAGTAAGCTCCATTTTATCTATGTTGACATTTAATTTGCGGTGCGACTATTTTTCTAAGCAATTCAATGATTATGCAAACGGCCAAGTAAAGAAGTTGAAAACTGTTGTATGACCATATACTTCAAATACAGGCAAAGTAGTATTAGTAATAGTAGTAGTAGTAACTCTAATAGATCTACTATAAAAAATGTTAGTTTTAACAACTTTATCAAAACGGTTTCACATCTCACCTCCTGTTTACTGCCAATTAGATAGATAGATATAACGATATATATATATATATATATATATATATATATATATATATATATATTTATAAACAGATACAAAGATAGCTAGATAGCTAGATCGATAGATAAATAGATAACAGCTAATTTCTTTTTTGTTCCACAAAATCTTTCTAAATGATTTATTATTTTTTATCTTGTATACCCCTATTTACTTGTCTCCTCACAAGGTAGGTTCTAAATGCGGGGAAAATACATCTCCCCAAAAGTGGCAATCTTGATTGAGACAAAAGTAAACAATCGCTCTCTGTATCTGTGTTGCAAACACGTAACTGTGATAATACATATGGAATATATGTATTTATCAATATATCGATTGTTAATATGGAACTGTGATAATACATATGGAATATATGTATTTATCAATATATCGATTGTTAATATGGAACTGTGATAATACACATGGAATATATGTATTTATCAATATATCGATTGTTAATATTGAACTGTGATAATATATATGGAATATATGTATTTATCAATATATCGATTGTTAATATTGAACTGTGATAATACACATGGAATATATGTATTTATCAATATATCGATTGTTAATATTGAACTGTGATAATACATATGGAATATATGTATTTATCAATATATCGATTGTTAATATTGAACTGTGATAATACATATGGAACATATGTATTTATCAATATATCGATTGTTAATATTGAACTGTGATAATACACATGGAATATATGTATTTATCAATATATCGATTGTTAATATTGAACTGTGATAATACATATGGAATATATGTATTTATCAATATATCGATTGTTAATATTAAACTGTGATAATACACATGGAATATATGTATTTATCAATATATCGATTGTTAATATTGAACTGTGATAATACATATGGAATATATGTATTTATCAATATATCGATTGTTAATATTGAACTGTGATAATACATATGGAATATATGTATTCATCAATATATCGATTGTTAATATTGAACTGTGATAATACACATGGAATATATGTATTTATCAATATATCGATTGTTAATATTGAACTGTGATAATACATATGGAATATATGTATGTATCAATATATCGATTTTTAATATTGAACTGTTATAATACATATGGAATATATGTATTTATCAATATATCGATTGTTAATATTGAACTGTGATAATACATATGAAATATATGTATTTATCAATATATCGATTGTTAATATTGAACTGTGATAATACATATGGAATATATGTATTTATCAATATATCGATTGTTAATATTGAACTGTGATAATACATATGGAATATATGTATTTATCAATATATCGATTGTTAATATTGAACTGTGATTATACATATGGAATATATGTATTTATCAATATATTGATTGTTAATATTGAACTGTGATAATACACATGGAATATATGTATTTATCAATATATCGATTGTTAATATTGAACTGTGATAATATATATGGAACATATGTATTTATCAATATATCGATTGTTAATATTGTGCTGTGATAATACATATGGAATATATGTATTTATCAATATATCGATTGTTAATATTGAACTGTGATAATACATATGGAATATATGTATTTATCAATATATCGATTGTTAATATTGAACTGTGATAATACACATGGAATATATGTATTTATCAATATATCGATTGTTAATATTGAACTGTGATAATACATATGGAATATATGTATTTATCAATATATCGATTGTTAATATTGAACTGTGATAATACATATGGAACATATGTATTTATCAATATATCGATTGTTAATATTGAACTGTGATAATACACATGGAATATATGTATTTATCAATATATCGATTGTTAATATTGAACTGTGATAATACATATGGAATATATGTATTTATCAATATATCGATTGTTAATATTAAACTGTGATAATACACATGGAATATATGTATTTATCAATATATCGATTGTTAATATTGAACTGTGATAATACATATGGAATATATGTATTTATCAATATATCGATTGTTAATATTGAACTGTGATAATACATATGGAATATATGTATTCATCAATATATCGATTGTTAATATTGAACTGTGATAATACACATGGAATATATGTATTTATCAATATATCGATTGTTAATATTGAACTGTGATAATACATATGGAATATATGTATGTATCAATATATCGATTTTTAATATTGAACTGTTATAATACATATGGAATATATGTATTTATCAATATATCGATTGTTAATATTGAACTGTGATAATACATATGAAATATATGTATTTATCAATATATCGATTGTTAATATTGAACTGTGATAATACATATGGAATATATGTATTTATCAATATATCGATTGTTAATATTGAACTGTGATAATACATATGGAATATATGTATTTATCAATATATCGATTGTTAATATTGAACTGTGATTATACATATGGAATATATGTATTTATCAATATATTGATTGTTAATATTGAACTGTGATAATACACATGGAATATATGTATTTATCAATATATCGATTGTTAATATTGAACTGTGATAATACATATGGAATATATGTATTTATCAATATATCGATTGTTAATATTGAACTGTGATAATACATACGGAATACGTATTTATCAATATATCGATTGTTAATATTGAACTGTGATAATACATATTGAAACGGGTTTTTACTAGTAATCGAATATTTATTGAAATCAAAAATAAAATCATGGAAAACTAAAACGATCTTTTACAAATCTTATTCAAAAAGTAAACAAAACTACACTTTGCATTATTTTTTTTTCGAAACCAGGCAATACGTCTTCGCCCAGTCAATGCTGAATGAATCCATAAGAATAACTGCACGAAACAATAAAAAAAAACTGTTTTCTGTTGGGTTATTTGTCTTGTTTTTCCCCTTTCCCACTTCTTTCATTTCATTATTTTAATAATATTTTTTTCTTTTTCTATTTTCATTCCTGCTTTTTCTTTCTCTCTGTATCACATTCATTTTTCTTTTTCTTTTTTTTCCATACTTTATTGTTTTATTTTTCTTCCCCTTTTCATTCTCCTTAAATCTATTTGACTGTTTTCCGTGTTCCTTTTGTCTGTCTTCCTTTTCTTGTTTCTTACAATCTTCTTGCTTTGTTTGTTTGTTTTGTTTATAGTTCTTTTTATTTATTTCTTTTTGTCTTTCTTTTATTCGTTCATTCTTTCTTTCTTTCTGTACACCTCTCATACCTTTTTATTTCCTTCTTTCTTTTTCTTCTCTTAATGCTTCATATTTTCAAATACAGATTGTCTTTCTTCTTATCTTTTTTCTTTGAACTTTTTCTTCTCTTCTTGCTCCTTTTTTGTTTTTCTTCTTTCATTACTTCTTCCTTCATTTCTCCTTGTTTTTTTTTCTCACAGTTCTTTCTGTTGGTCTTGGTTTCGCTTTTGCTTTAATGTGTGCCTAACTTATTTTTTTATTTCTTTTTTCCTTCCCTTTATTTTTTTTTTATCTTAACGCCTTTTCTTTTTCTTGCTTCTATTTTTTATTTTTTAATTTCTATCAAAGTTATTGAAAATGTGATCATCTTTCTCAACTCATGATAACACTGAATTAATTTGCAGCAGCAACAGCAGCAGCAGCAGCAGCAGCAGCAGCAGTAGCAGCAGTAACAACAA
>NC_136516.1:55153676-55231176 GCF_053919585.1 Euprymna scolopes
TATTATTGGCGGCCAGGACTTATGGAATAAATGTGAATATTTTTTTTATATTTATCACACCTATATTACCATCAAAACCACTGTTATTTAAATGCATAATACAACATAACCTTGTGAAATACAGTATATATAATAAAGAGCAAAGATCCGAACACAGCTATGTGTATGTCTAATTTTGCATAAATATTTTTAAACAGGTTATAACAAATTAATGTTTGATATTATTCATTCGTTATTTTATTGTCTTATCTTCCTATACATATGCAATAGTCGACATTAACAGTAATTAATTAAAATAATTAAAAATAAAACACGATAAATTAAAAAAAACAGCATTTGAAGATTCGTACTTATTAAAAACCCTGTGTACTTTTTATGAGTGGTGTCATGCGTATGTCAGGCTAGAGACTTATTGTGTAATCTGTTAAGTTGCTATTTTGTATCTTGATTGAATTGCAGGTTAAAATATGTGCCAATATTATTTGAACATAAATGGCAGTAACAGAACTGATAAGATAAAAACTTAGCTTATCGGATTCCATATCGACGAAAGCAATTTTATTTTGCTTGAATACTTTTAGGTGACCAACTGTGAACGGAACATGTTCAAACAATCATTCTAACTTGTTGGCATATCCAAACACATTCACTGCTCTATGGCTAACATAGTGCAAATTACAAATAACAGACCCATTCAAATAATCGACAACGATCCACACTGCTATCTGCAAGTTAAACTTGATATTTCAAAATCAACCAAGAAAAGAAATTAGATGCATTTGATTCTAAATGCCTTAGAAAGATTCTAGGGATTAAATAGACCGAATGAATTCCCAACCTAGAAATTCGAGATCGCACTAACCAACTAGTAGTCTATGCTAGTATGGTAATACCCTAAGATTATTCCCAGAGAAAACTGTCAACCAGGTGCTCCAATGGACCCTTGATGAAAAGGAAGAAGAAGAAAACCGAAAATGAACTGGAAAAAGACAATCGAAAAAAATTGGATTGTAACGGGAAAAATCTGGAGGGTTACTCAGAATCTGGATTCAGATCTAAAATAATGGTATAAATTGACTCCTGCATCGCAAGACGCAGGTGTTCCTAAGTCTAAGTTAAATCGAATGACCCAAAACGAAAAAAATGAAAGAGAATAAGAAGGAGAGAAAGGAAGAAAAACAAATAAATGGCTATAAAAAATGAGTGAAAGATAAAACGGAATAGGAATTTTTAAAAATGTTAAAATAAGAATAGGAAGAAGAAAAACAGAACAGAAAATAATTACAACAATAACGAATCAAAGAAAATGACAGAAAGTAGTAAGAATATTAAAAAAATATGTTAAAAAACAAAAACCAATTACAGAAAATATTAATAAAGATAAAGAAAGAGGGTGAGAGTAAAACAAAGCAGAGAGACAGAAAGATGCTAAAACAAACAAGAAAGAAAAGAAGTACAGAAAGATGGAGAAACACATAGTTAAAAATGAAAGAAAGGTTCAAAGGGGAGAAAAGAAAAGTAAGAAAAGACTGAATAGAGAAAGGAGGAAACAAATGGAAAGGGTAAAAATAAAAATATGAAGAAATATTAAAACAATTAAAAAGAAGGCTAAGGAAAAGTGGAGAAAATATTCCAAAGAAAAAAGAAAAAAACACTAGAATTAAAATTTAAAGAATGGGGAAACAACATAAAAATGAAAGACCAAAAAATAACAAACGAATATAAAAGAGGAAGAAGAGGACAGAAAATGATATAAAAATGAAATAAGGATACAGAAAGAAAAAAGAAGGAAAAGGAAGAATAAAAAAGGTCCAAATTAATTTGAAAAACATCTTTGAATTCTGAAATTATCAACTGAGAATCGGCGAAATCTTTTTGAGAGAAACTTTCAGATATTAACCCTGACCCCAACCCTAACTTCGACCCTTGTCTCTTACATTACGCATCGTTCGGTGCCAATATTTAAGTTAATTAGGAAAATGATGCTTTTAGATGCAAATACTTATTTTAGTTATGCTATTTTTGTTATTGATTTATTATTATTATTATTATTATTATTATTATTATTATTATTATTATTATTATTATTATTATTATTATTAACAACATTTTAGTGCAAGTTTAAAATGCATATTGCTTTACATGGGGAAGTGGTTTTCGTGGAAAGAAATAATGAAAGTGTTTGAAGATTTCAAGGAAAAAGAAGAAGAAAAGGGAGAAGAGTTCGAAGAAACAGAAGTAGGAGATAATACATAGAAGTTGTAGCAACAGAAGAGAAGGGAATGCGTGTTTTTTCGTTTTTTTTTATATCGAAATTATTTACTAAGTTTTAGTGAGAATGTCAAATAGCCTGAATCTAAATTAAAGTTCTGTTCGTCTAATATAGGTTTGTTGATTAATGAAATTTTTTAAAGCTGTTACGTTGTTTAACTGTATCAAAGTTTATAATGAGTGCTGATTAAAGTGATTCTGTGAGATTTATGCAATATGAATGCAATGATACAGTAATAAAGTAATTTACAAAACTATAAATAGACTAGAAATTCCAACAATAAAACATCACGATTTATAAAACAAATATTAAAAACAAAACATTTTTCTAAAACAGTAAAATATAGTGTCCCATGCAGTAATTGCAATCAAATATACGTTGGTGCAACTCAATATGAACTAAAGAAAAGGCTCGGTGAACATAAAAGGTATAAAAAAAATCAATTTCCCAAGTGCACTATTCTTTCGTGTATTACAAGATCATTTCTTTAACTTGAAACAAGTGAAACTCATTAAATTCGGTAAACCTCGCCAGAGACTTCTCGATACCTCATTAAAGAACCTAAAAGTTTCAAAAATTTATCCCACTAAATCAGCAAACTAATACTAAACGAACAGATTTTGAACTTCGATCTTACTTTACATATTACCAACAAAACTTTGTAAATAACATCGATATTTAGAAAAAAAATCACATTCATTTGATTTCATAAACGAACTGCATAATTTGAATATTAGCATCTGTTTCGTGCAAAATAAAAGAAAAAAAACGTATTTTTAAATATTAACTTGATAATGATAGTATTTAACTAAAGAGGAAATGTTGCTGAATATATAAATCACTTTCAATTTTTGTTTTCATTTTCATTTGCTAAAAGTGTATCAACTAGACATAAAAATTAAAATAACATCACCCTTCTTTGCGCCCTTTAATAAATTTGAATTACACCAAATATAGCTCACATTCTCACCCTGATTACTAGCTTCTGTATTCTAAAATTCACAATCAATAGGTCATTAGTTTATGAATGAAGCTAATGTATACAAATCTATAAACATTAACATATATTGTGACATATCATATAATTATTAGAACTATAAACACAGAATTCATCTGGTCTTGTGGACTATCCACTTAGTGTTGCTACATGTGGTAGCATCACTTGTAAAAGCTACGTCATTCTTCATATCGGCCAATGTGCAGCCATTCCAAAGAAATCGTTGCTATTTGGAATATTTGGTCAGGATTTACTTGTAGGATGAAATCTCCACATGCCAGGTTGTTTCAACAAACCCTTGTACCGAAAAGACTCACGTCTAGTAGCTATTAAAACTCTCCCGGTTACAAAATAAATGTTAGAGTTTACATTCGATTAATTTGCACAGAATTTGCAGTATTCTAAACATGTTTTAATCTCGCTTGTGTTAAACGTTTGCTTTCATTTCTATCTTTAATCAGCTTCTATTTTCTTTAATGACGCTATTTGTCTTACCTTCAATACCTACTTAGGCAATGACTTTTATTTATAACTCCGTTTGCTTCTCCTCAGAAAACAAACGGCTCTAGTTATATTATTTTAAACTTAATACACGGTTTTTAAATATTTAAGAAAATAATATCAATTATAATATTTTAAAAGAAAAAATACATTTATTGAAAGTACAATATGTTAATTTTTACCCATTCTTAATGAAATTATCAGTTGAATGATAGAACAGTTTTATGAAAGGATTAAGCACTGTTTGATTAATTCACAGGTCAACTAGACAGATGCTCGTTGACATTAGAAATGAAAAATACATGTTGTAGTTTGTAGGGAAACACTCCCGCGGTAACGTGTTCAACAAGTTGGACGTTTTGGGTAAAAAAAACTCTGTCCATTGAAGTTCCGTTTGACTGTGGAAAAAAGCGAACTACTTGCGGTGTTCATTGATCGAAATCAACTTTTTACAGCTGAGAATTAAAAAAGCAAATTTCTGCCAATTGGTGGAGAAGAATTCAAAACCCTGACATGCATATGTACACATTCATACGTACATTATTACAGAGTTTTATGGATTAGCTATTTACACAGTAATCTCAATTTTCTCTCTCTCTCGCTCTCTCTCTCTCTCATATATATATATATATATATATATATATATAATATTTAGTAATGTGATTGATTCTATTTTCTAAATTACAACGAGCACTTTTTCTTTCCTGTATTTTAATTAAACTAGTAATTTCACTATTACATTAAAATACACTCTGCTCTTTAGACTATTGTTCTAATCCCCTTTATTTATATATATATATATATATATATATGTATATATATATATATATATATATATATATATATATATATATATATATAAGCATGTGTGTTGTAATTTGAAATCCGTTTCTTGCCTAGAAATTTGACAAAAATTGCCTCATTAAAAAAAGCATCTAATGTAGATATAATTTTAATTTTAACACATTTCGAGTTTTTCTACCCTTCGTCAAAAAAATGATAAAAATAGAATGAAATTGATAACAGGAACATTCGACTATGTGCAGCGTCCATTCTTTGTCTTAACTTGAAGCATATATATAACGAATGTTGAGTTTCATAAATTAAGGATTGATATCAATAAAATGTGAAATATAACTGAAAAAAAATGAGCTTCATAAATTAAGGATTGGTATCACACAAAAAGGAAATATAAGTGAAAAAAATTGAGATTAAGAAATTAAGGATTAGTATAAACAAAAAGTGAAGTATAATTGAAAACAATATTGAGGGTACAGAATTTAATGATAGTTATGTACAGACCAATTTTATTTATGATGAAATTAAAAAATAAAATATGAAAAGCTAGCTGGCCGATTTCACACCTCGCTCAAAAAGCTAAAGTCGAGGTGAATAACGATTAAGAGAAAAATATATGAGATGGAAATATGACGGGGATAAATGTGGAAAAAAAAAGGTTTCGGGGGAAGAATCAGATAGAAACTACATTAAGTCCTAAAAAAAATTATGTTTGTTTTCAAAGAGAAGGTTTCAAGGACTTAATATAGGTAGTTTCTAAAAATTCAGGTGATAGGGAGAGTGTGACGTGCTCAGGACGGAAAACAAGTCAACAGTGAAGTTTAAGGCACAACTATGGTTATTTACAGATAGCCGAATTGTAGGTATTATGCAAAATATCGGATGGCGCATAATTAGCATGACGAATCCTGCATGGAACGTGTTTTTTTAATACGCGCATCCAAATTTAATGATGTCCGCCCGACTTAGTGCAATCTGCAACTATATTTAAATAACTAAACGATAGAATTATTATGATGAAATGGGAGGACATCTTTTCGGATAGAAGAGCATAGGTCTTGTTGAAAAAACAACACGAATACTCGACGCAAAATAACATTGTTGAACGACCAGTGAAATTTGCTTGGCAAAACGATCACTAATGTTACCTAGCCAAGGTAGGCTAATGTAAACGGGACATCTTTCTACAGTAGTGTTCGTACTTTTAAAATTACAAACTTTATTTTTTATTAGTAGATTTTACGATATCAATAGGATAACTATCATTATACATGGTCTTAATGATGAAGTAAATCTCTTCATTCAGAACAAATCTAAGGGTCTTGGTTAAATTAATTTTCCATTTTTTGGTGGAAAAAAAGAGTCTCAGCGGGTATAAAGACCTGAAAGCTTAAGTTTACGATGAACAGAAGTGAAAAACAATCTTAGAAACAAGCACACCTAAAAATGTCAAGCGTAAACCCTAAAGTCGGATGAATATTATTGAGGGCCGCAAAAAAAAAAAACAAAAAACAAAAAAACAAGCAAAAAAAAGTCCACCTTTGTCTCGTTGTCTAACAAACGAAAAGTATCGCCAAAGTAACGAAAGGAAAGATCTAGCTTTTAAGAACCAGATAGCAATCCCTGTTGATGGAAACCTACAAAAATGTTTGCCAAATCAGGTCCAAGGGGAGACCCTATGATCACACCATCAAGTTGTTTATACATCACGTCATTGAAGCTGAATTTGACTGGCATGGTAGCGAATTTCATTAATTCAAGGAAGATATCTACGGGAATTAGTGAAGTCGTGAAAGGACTGCGATATAAAGTGTCAGTACGTATATTAATAGTCTCAACTGGTGGAACACAGGGGAACAGACTGGAAATATCGAAAGAACACATAAATTTGTCAAAGTAATTGCAGTTTTGCATAAAGTTTGCAAAAGAATATAAGTATTTAATGCAAAACGCTCCAAAACAGGCTCTAAAAAGGTTGGTAGCCATTTGGCTACCTTATGTCGGGAATATCCAATAATCGCTAGTATGGGTCTCAATGGTATATCATTTTTATGAGTTTTCAGCAAGCCTAAACGTTTTTTTTTCTGATCAAAGTGGATACAAAAGGCTTCAGTATTTTTAGTTTTACAAGAATGCATTAATGTTTAAGGTACCACGTTTTATATTCTATAATTATATAATGTTAGTTTCAAAACTAATGTAGAAAACTGTTTAAAATTAAATAATATTATTAATATAAGTCTAATCAGATTAAATTTATCCATATATATATATATATATATATATATATATATATATATATATATCAGGGGCGGAGATGGGACTAGTGCCACTCGTGCCTAGCACGACCAATAATTCGGTTAATGTTATTCAAAATGGATTAAAAAATCATCCATTAATTTCAAGCAAACATACTTAGTCTGATCTCAATTAAATTACATATCTATTCAAGTTTCGATAACTAAGTAGCAAAAAATTCATAAATATATCTGGGAATAATACAAGGATGCTGTTTTGAACGGGTTGTCTTTGTCCGGCCACCGCCAGATTCATTGAAAACTCCATAACAGCGGCTATGACGTTGAACGTCCGTAATTCGTGCCAAGCCAAACCTTTACTCGTAATAATCATAATGTTAGAGAAATCCAGATTTTTCTGTAATCACCCGCAAAGTGAAGCCCACTTATAGTGCCTAAAATATTTAGCACGATCGAGCCTGCTGATGTCTGTTTTAGGAAGAGGATGAGGGACCAAGAGAGAGAGAGAGAGAGAGAGAGGGGAGAGAGAGATCTCTAGACACATACATACGCATAAACACATGAAGAACGATTACTACTACTGTTGCAATATGTAGTAGCACGAATAGTTCTGTGTAAACATAACCACGCGTGTATATCAGATTGTAAATAAATATCAGTGATCAAGTTATTGTTTCATTAATTAATAAAGAACAGGTTTTGAATAAGAGTGAATTTGTTTTTTGAGGAATTTTTTTTCGTGAATTTTGAATCATAGAAATCTACGAAAAATACGGGTTTTAAGTCATTTTATATTAATACTAAGAAACCCGTCAATCCAATAAACCTTCGTAGAATTCCGTAGTGATACGTAAATACTTTGTAATTTTTTTTCATAAAAACCCTGTATGTAACTTTTCTTGCTGCATCCATCATTTCACAGCTATTTAAACCCAACTGTATTCATCAATATTACCTTTTATTCTATGGGAAAATTTAATCGCCGTTTTTGGAGAACATTACTTCAGTTGCCGAAATACTTCAGTCGCTTCACTACATTCAATTTTACCACGGACTTTATTTACGAATTCTTTGTATCTATTGCTAACCTGGTTAGTTGTCATTGTCATCAATTTCTTTATTCTAATAAACATATTTTTCTACTCATAGTAATGAATATCTCTTTTCTTCTATACTTTTGAAAGGGGAAAAATATCTTATCTACTGTATCAACAAGACCACAAATTATATAGTATCTTGATTGTTCACAAAAAAACAAAAACAAACACCATGCAAGGTACGTTAGTCAATCTGTGCTATGCAATGGAGAATCACGCAATAGCAACTATGATTACTTATTTGGGTCCACGGACCACGGATTGGGAACTAAAGTTGACAAAGGGCAGGGGGGGGCACGACAAGCAATAATAGGCTAGAGTCGCCACTGATATATATATATATATATATATATATATATATATATATATATATATATATATATATATATATATATATATATATATATACGAGGGGCGTTCCAAAACTAATGCTTTCTACTTTTTATTCTGCCCGAATCGATGTATGTATATGTTTATTTATACGAACAATATATACTTATATGTTTGTGTTTATATGCGCAGAATTTCATTTTAAACTAATTCATCGATGATTATGAACTTTGGTATACAGCGTTACCTGTTGACCTTAAAATTAATTTAGTTTTATGCAAAAAGACAACAGAGCGGTGGAGCTCTTTGTGAAAATTCAGAAACTTCCGAATTTTTGTTAAATTTTTACATATACTAATCATCAATTAATAAATATTATTCGCAAACTTTCAGTTTTATTTGTAAAGAGTTTTCTCAGGAATAATATGGGCACAACCTGCCATCTGAAAATTCAAAATTAGTAGTTGTTAAATTTTAGGCAATTTATAGAATTAAAATGATATTGTCTGTAGTTCTGGGATGAGGTGATTTCATTATGGATTTCGTTTTTCGGACTCACTTCCTCATCTTCTGTGTTTTTTTCACTACGTTTCAGCCGTATCATCCTTCGGCCTTCTTCAGATGTATCTCGAACTCGCGAACTGTTTTTTTTGGAATTTCGTAACAATAAAGGGTTGGGTTCGAAATTCCAAAAAAACAGTTCCCGAGTTCGAGATACACCTGAAGACGGTCGAAGGATGATACGGCCGAAACGTAGTGGAAAAAAACACCGACGATGAGGAAGTGAGTCCGAAAAATGAAATCCAAAATTAAAATGATATTATGGATTTTTATCACAATTGAAATAAAGATTCTTGATATAAAATGTTATGATATTATATCAGTATTTTAATCTTTATATGAATACATAAATCTGGCATTAAACTGAGGAATTAATTTTACTCTACCTAGGAGTGCATTCTTATAGTATATTTAATAGATTATGGTTAGCTATAAAGCAACTGAAAACGGATTGACATGCCATAACACACATGACCCAACTAAACTATTTTATAAATCTCGGTTTCAATATATGAATGATTATTTTTCCTGTATTTCTCAACAGCCATTAAGAGCTCTTCATTAACACGATGAGAATTGTTATTTAACCCTTTAAAGCGCTTAAGACACTGATTTAGTTATTTCGTTGCCGTCGGCGAATTGAACCTTATTTTTCACTCTAAGCTTTCTTCATTTTACAAGAGTTTCTGTTTTTTTATTCTTTGTTTTATCAACAAAACAGTACTACTTTTATCGCATCTTCCCACTTTTCAATTCGTTCGACGCGTATTGTTATTCACGTTTCCCTGGGGTTATATTGAGGGTTGATTGTGACATCAATATCGGAAGGACATACTCTGTGATTCCTAAATGTAACATTTAAATACGTGGCAACGATGAAAAAAATGTATTAAAAAAATAGGCTAGACAATAAATATATAATAAAAAATGTTATTTTTCTTCCGTCAATTAAGTATCAAATCCAGTTACAAACAAATAAAAGAACAATGTCTATTGTTACCCAGTAGCCATTTTGATTTTTACTCCCCCCCTTTAGCTTCTTTCTGCCTATCCAATGATCCTTTATTTTATATTTCTATTATTTTTACCTGATATATTTTATTTGTATATTTATTTCCCTTATGGTAAGCCATAAAACTTCTTTCATATTTCCATTTGGTTAGCATTTTATTTCAAATTTTTACGACTCATATTTATTTCCCTCCATTTATTTTTGCTATTTTTTTAAAGGAACCTGTTTAAGAATGGCTTCAAAACAGAATATAAATATCAAAATAGATAATAAAGCCAACGAAAACGCCCGAGGAGGAATATAAATATATATTTGATTTCATTTTGATATTTTTCTTCTTCTCCATTATTCCCCCACCTTTTTATACCAACTTAATGATATTTACAAGATGGCTTCCGTATTAATAGAAACATATCCGTATGATTTACTTTATTTTTCATTTTTATAGATACATTTCTTAGTTCCCTAGAGTTTTCTTCAAGCAGGCGGAGCTAGCTCTATTGAATTGTTATAAAAGACTCGTTATATATATATATATATATATATATATATATATATATATATATATATATATATATATATATATATGATTTGTAATCTCGTACAATTATGGAGCTCTTTGAACTTTATAGTCAATTGATTTTACTTTGTCATGAGAAAGAGTAATCACTTTTAAAAGAAGCAGATGTGAATATAAATAATGTATGATTATAGCCGAGTTGTTTCATTGCTGGCACATAAGAGTCAATGGTTCAATTTGCTGTGTCAAAATACAATGAGTTAAAGATAAAGATATAAACGCTACGGATATAGTTATGAGCCGAGTTTTAATATATTCTTCCAAGAAACATAGAATACATGAACGCATATACTAGTAGGACCCGTTTCTCGGCGTTGCCCAAGGAGTTATGAAAGAATGTTAAGTGTAGAAAATAGTAAATGATCATTTTGAATTACTAAGTACCTATGTCCAGAACAGATTAGGTAAGTGAAACGTTTATCTCGATTGTTCTATCGTGTTTTTGTCTCAAACAAAAATTCTGTTACCGTGCCATTTTTAGTTTCATATTAGTTAAAAGAAAAGTCTGGCATTCTAGCAGAATTTGACCATGATCCTCGGTATTTTCCGTCAATTATGGGTCGGGCTCGTCCGGCACTCCCCGGAGTAAGCCAAGTAAAGTAGAAGACGCTGACAAATTTCCCAGCAAACAAAGTGAAAAAAATATATAAATAGAATAAAAAGAAAATAACAAAAATCTACTGTAAACTTAATGAATATAAATATGATTTTATTTTTTCAAGAAAAGTTGCACTTTGTATTGTTTATTTACTTTCATTATTTATTTTGCAATTTCTGGATTTTATTTACAACCGTAACTAGCGTAATATAAACACCCTCAACCTCCCCATGTAAAGAAGGCCTTTTGAAATAAACACCGCCAATCTCGAAAGTTGTTCCTAACATATGGAGGTTGGGGGGGTATTCCGAAAGACGTATTTAATCAGCATTTTTGTTTTTTTTAATAAAAGATGAATATTTTGTTGGTACTGTGTATTTTTATTTTTCAATAAAAGATGCATATTTTTTGGTATGCACTTATGTTACCGTGCTGTAATAACATGTGGAGGGGAGGGTATTTTGTAATTATACTGTGCATTTGTGGAACAATTTAATTTTTTAAAAATCGTAAAACTTGAACTTAAGTAAAAAAAGAAACAGTAATATAAAAAAAATAGCGCAGTAACATAAGTACATAAATACTTAATTTTTTATTTATTTATCCGTAAATAGTTAGGTGAAAGCACAGTACTTATTCAAGCAATTATCTTTCAACAAATGATATATAATTAAATAATTAATAGAAAAAATAAGTGAACCTTTTGTGTAGACAGAAAACCATGAAACTGAGCAAAGTAAAAGCTGCAGATGAATTTCCAAGCAAACAAAGTGAAAAAATATACAAAAAAGAAATAACAAAAATATTAGTGAATATAAATATATTGATATTTTCAATTAAAAGTTGACTTTCTATTGTTTGTTTGCTGTTAATATTTCATTTAAAATGTTCGGAATTTATTTACGACAGAAACCAGCATAATATAAACACCCATAGCCCCCATGCAAGGAATAAACGCCCACAACTTCGAAAGCCGTTCCTAACATGTGGAGGCTGGTGTTTATTCCTAAAAACGTTTTTAACGTGGGTGTCGGGGTTGTTTATAGTACGGTGTGTACTGTCATAAAAAAATCATTTTTTAATAAGCAAAAGTTGCGTGTTTTTTGTCCAATGAAAGTATGAATATTTTTTTGGTACTGTGTATTTTTATGTTTTAATAAAAGATGAATATTTTTGGTTCTGTGTATTTTTATTTATCAAAAAAAAAAAATGAATATATGTTGGTACTTATGCACTACTGAAATAACATGGGTAGGGGGAGGCCGTATTGTAATTATACTGTACATGCACTAGCAGTGTCAGAAACCGATCTTAAGAATGCGTGAAAAAAAATTGAATAATCCGATCTTCTATCTTTACAAGCTTATAACTACTTGAAAAATATAATTCAAACGCTTATTTTTTTCAATTAAAGAGCAAAAACCAAATTTTAAAACAATAACAGGTTTAATAGCAAATTACGCAATATTTGCTTTTTAAATCAGTTTTCTTTAAAAAAGATTTGAAGAAAATCAACAACATTTTACTTAATTCGGTTATAAAAAATCGATATAAATTCCAAAAAATCAAATACTACTGAATGTTTAGTTCCATTCTTCATTGTTCAGAATTTATCCATATTTATATTTTAAATTCCATTTATTTTTTAAATAAAAGACTATTTGAAAAAAAGCGCGATTACGCAAGCATTTTTACGTCTTTAGCGAAAAACCGGAAGTAGCGGTTTGTCCTTGTTTAGAACTACGGATGGACAGAAGGCAGTAAAAACCACACGTTCGTCTAGCCTTGTGCCTGAAGAAATATGTGCTCCCATAGTTTAAAAATAGTCAAATTTTACTTATAAGTTTTTGCCTTAAAAACGGTCAAAGAATTGTTTTTCTTTTCTCAAAGAGATACATAAATTTTTGATTTATTATATTTTCATTCTTCTTTATCGAGTGAAAATATTTTTTAATATCTAAAAAAGAAAACATTGAATGAAATAGAAAAAATTGTCGTCAGCGTCCATTACTTACTAGACAATATAAGCAGAACATTGGCTTCCAGTTAAAAAAAATCAAAGTGGTTTAAAAAAATAAGATTTTACACTTTGGACTTTAATGGTAAATTGCCAAAAACACTTCTTTTTTTATTTAATTTACAATATATCATTTATTGATCTTGAATCTTCAATTTGTGATATATAAAAGTTTGGCGAGTATATTAATTATCAAAATTTCAATAGACATTTCAAAATGGGAGGAGTGAATTTAAAAAAAACGTTTGTCTTAAATATTATATTCAGTTCATTGGAAATAGCATAAAATTTCACATTGACTCTGAAAATATCGTAAAAATTTTAAAAGTTTAAAAATTGAAAACAAATTAACTCGTAAAATTCAATTGATTTCAGTACGTAAAAAAATGGTTGCATGAAGGCGCGCAGGCACGTTGTAAACACTGTTTTTCTTTAAATAAAAAATAATATTTCTATTATTTTTTGAACAACTTTAATTGTTTATTTTGGAAGTATATTCCATAAAGAAAATAAACAATCCACTTTTAAAAGAGAAATTACGAGTTTTTTTAAAAAATATTTTATTCGCAGTTTCGTGTTAAGGGTGTAAAAAATTCCTCCCAAATTCTGATACATCTATACATACACGGAGCAATTGAATAGAAAAGATATTGTAAAACTTGAATTTAAGTAAAAAATACACATTTTAAAAACAAATTAGCGTGTTAACAAAAGTACATAAACACCTATTTTTTATTTATCCGTGAATTGTTAGGTGAAAGCACAGTACTTATTCAAGAAATTGTTTCTGTTTGTTTGTTTTAAGAAAAATAGCAGTAGACGTTTGTTTGTCTATCGTAAGCGGAAGTTTTATTTTATTATTTTATAAGAAAACATGAATAACTTTTATGTAAAAGGTAAATAATTAGGTGAACCCTCCTCATTAAAAAAATAATAAGTAAACATATTTGTGTGTACAGAAAACAATTAAAAAAATATCAGTTTAGCGGTTTAACATTTGAACAACGCTCGGCTTAATCATGTATATGTAGGCATATTTTGGAAAAGAGATACTGCGTTTTGTATTAGTTATAATGTTAACTAGTGTTCCCTTTGACTTGCCTCCCCACGAGGGCATACTTAGGCAAGACAGGGTGTTAAATGTGAGGAAATGAACAGAAAAAACTCACATTGAGCGTATTCAAAACAGAAGTCGACCTAAAACATCGCCATATTTGAACTCAACGTAACATTTTCCTAGTGTTCGTTATTACAACAGAATTGATAGAATAATGGAATGACGGAATGCATAATGTTGGCCAAACAGATCGCTGGGAAATGTATGAGGCGGAAAGCAAGGGAGCGTTCATTGTTTCCATGTGCTATATGATGTGGCGAAAGTATAACGATTAGTAAGATTCGAAGGGATTAAGAGCGGACGTTGTTCACTGTGAAGTTTTTGTCCCCTGTGTATGATGGATCGGGATGAGGACTATATATATCTGTCAGTCTGTTGTCTGTTGTCTGTCTGTCTTCTCTACTTTTTCTCTGAAACTACTGGGTCGACTAACTGAAATTTTGCACGGACCTTTGTTATGAATTTTGGAAAGGAGCACAAATCTAACATTTAACCATCGATTTGGCATGCGGCACTCATTCTAAGTCAACCTATTACTTTTGTTTGTTTTTTAAGAAAATCAGATCACAGAAACTGTGAACTTATCTTTACCGTTCAAGTTACCTATTCTTTATGGATAGCTGGGAATGATTTTTATTTTATGTCTTTTTCGCTTATAAATGTGTGTACAGATATTCTTTATTATTGTTATTGTTTTTAAGCGATAGAACTGAGATAACCTTACGATAATCATTCACTTTTGATATGTTACGTTATACATTAAGTTATTTATCACTTCACAAAGATAGATAGCTGAAATACTTAAAGCATTAATTTAAAACAATAAATCTTTCATTCCAAACTTTGTTGTAGACAAAAAAGAGAATCTTTCTCATTTATTCATTTACATGTTGATAATTAGGATATAGATATCTGTTATTATTAAATATTATCGTAAAGAAATGAAAGAAAAGAAGAAACATTTTTTATGGCAACTTATTGAAAATCAGTCGATTCCTATAAAAAGAACTATTTGAATACTAATGCTAAAAACATGCCTAGGAAATAAAACAATATTGCAAAACATAAAGTGTGTTGTACTAAAATTAAAAAAAGCATTGAATTAAAGACAATAAAAAATAATAATTAATAAAACGTTTTCTTTTAGTATGCAACTTAGTTAATTTTCTAATTTATATCACAAATACATAAGCTGTCTATAAAAAGATGTGCGTCTCTTGTTTAAAGGTAAATTAGCTTAAACTTTTTGCATTTAATCATGTATACACACACACATTACATAGTATCCGTGACTATGTATGCTTTTTGTTCATTGTTGATATTATCATTTACTGTTGTTTCCTATATGGTACTATTTGTTTAACATTTATGCAGTAATGGACAATTATTATAATTCTACAGTTACATACATTGGTATTACTATTTATTGTTATTGAAACGTTATCCAGGGAACCAACACCTTGTAGCAAAGTACGTCGCAAGGAACATAGGACAACTAATAATGTGACTCCTTTTTTGTAGCAATGGCATTTATTTCCGGGTACTTTCCCGAATAAAACGTGATCATACTCCTTCTCTCTGACCTCTGTCCTCTTGAACGTCATTTTTGCACGTGCTCTCGAACGTTCTCTTTTTATAATTGTTTTCTGTTTCTCTATCCTGACGTTATTTCGCACACATTTATCATTTTTATTGTATTTATTCATTATTGATTCCATCTTACCCATACAGCAATAACTCTGCTTAATATAATTTCTATTATTGTTTTGAAAATTTGTTTATATCTTTTAAACAACACTACAGATTTATTTTAAATCTAAGTAACTTGATTGTGTAGTAGTGCCGGCGGGAGCTCAGCGGATGCTGGCGATCATGTTGGCTTTGGTGTTGTGGGAGGTCATGTTGGTGATGTTCTCGAGGTATGATCAAACGAAGTAGTCTGGCGGGTTCAGATCGAGGGAAGAGGGGGCCAGTGAGAGAAGTTACAAAGTCATATCACTCCTAATAAAGCCAAGCCTGTGTCTCTTTGGACTTGGAAGGCCGGCTCCGAGTTCTGCTGCCACACCCAGGGTCTGCTAGTGGCCACCTGGTTGTACCAGGTGATCACTGCACTCTTCAGCACATCCAGGTACACTTTGGTGTTGACTTTCAACCGGCTTCGAAGATGTGGGGTGGCAAGATGTGCTCCTCACTTGAAATCACACAAAACGCCATAACCGTGGCCGGAAACTTCATTAGGCTGTGCCGTCAAACATTGAACCGTCCGGATTTGCATTTTGAGGGTGCTGGGAATGGTATTGTTGTCATAAAAAAGCATTCGGTGAACATTGTGCAACTTTCAGACATGATAGAACGCTCTTATTGCTCCTGGGATTTGTACACCATTAGCCAACTAGTAGATTGCCTGCAACAAAAATAGTAACCGGTTTTCATCAAACAAAAATGAAATCATATCTTTTCTAAGGCGACAATTTTATCGTTCCTTCTTGTATAATCATTTAGTTTTCCACAACGCATTTATGCTTTATTTCTTTTCTTTATTGATCGAAATTTTATGTGAGTCTCACGGACGCTTTTACTTACGAGAGAATAATCAACGAATATTTGAAATGGCTAATGAAATTGCCCAGTTTTTCATAAAATTGTTATATCATTTAAAAAAAAAACGATATTTTATTATAAAGGGCGTATGGATGCTCAGAATATGAAAACTTATATAAACATCTATAATTCATACGCTTCTAGGTTTATATGCTTATAACATTTATGGTTATAGGCTTATACTTATATATATAAATATATATATTTAACAAAGATTTATCTCAATTCTTTTGTTGAAAAACTATTTTGCTTCTAATTAAATTAATCTCTTGCAATCACCGTATCTGCTTCAAAGAATTCACACTAATCCTAACTTTAGGAATCATCAATTGCTTACAATCAAAAACTGTTTCTTGAATGAAAAACAAAACAGTCATGGTTCATCAGCAGTGTTGATCAAGCACCACTTCTCTTAGAAAGAAAGAACAAAATCGTTCCAGATATCGGATCTACTTTTCTTTTGTTCCATAATTATTTGGCCAGCCTGCTTATGTTTATGTTATAAGTAAAAGGGTATTCTTTACCCCTCATTTCCCCGTCTATGTATATATCTATCTATCTATATATCTATATATCTATATATATATATATATATATATATATATATATATATATATATATATATGAAAACACTATGTATTCAAGCGTTAATTTTTTTTTTATGAGAGCTGATAATATTTTAGCGTAAAAAAACTCTAAGAACAAGCAATCGGGTGGTCAGGTAAATAATTTCTCATGTAACCAATTCTATGAAGCTTTTTCTTCTGTGGGATATTCCCTGTTGTGCATCCCGGAATATGTATAGCTTGCGGCTAATAACAGATTAGCTAAAGAAAGCCGTCTTGGATCTGATAATATAGCCTGGAAGCAAAACAAAAATGTTATTATCAGAGTATCGTGAATCCAAAAGGGAAAGTGATAAAAAAAACTTATTATATATATATATATATATATATATATATATATATATATATATATATATATATATATATATATATATATATATATATATATATATATATCGTCGTTGGCAGATCTGGAATACGAGTATACATTTTGCTCATTAGGATTGAGGCAGGCCCAGCTACGAAGTGTTTTAGGTGATCCACTAGGCGCAACTTCGTGTCGCACACACTTCAGATGTCAACATTCGCTGCGACAAAAATGTGCTTGACATGCAGGTTCAGGAAGTCATCTTGCAGCAGGTTGTCGCTACACCATTACGTGGAGTACTGCCTTGTCGCCTATCCACAAAGCGAGTTTATTCGGGGGGAGTGCATCTCCCCAGTGAATTACACACGCCTCCAGACACCAACCTCGAAATTTTTACCATTCGATATATATATATGTATAATATATATATATATATATATATATATATATATATATATATATATAGCTTCCTTAAGGGGTCCTGTGCGTTGAATTTTTGTGGCAAGAGTTGCGCAATCTCCAAGTGTCTCTCCTGAGTCGGCAAGTTGAGGTCCTGGACGACTGGAAATAATGCCGAGATAAGCGGAGATCACACATACAGCACCTAGAAGTTTCAAATGGTCACCTATCTGGTACTGGCCATGCTCAACTATGGTGACCGATGTGTCAACATGATTATGCCGTGAATATATATATATATATATATATATATATATATATATATATATATATATATATTCAAACTATATATATATATATATATATATATATATATATATATATATATATACGTACTTATTTTAAAATTTAAAGAACGACTATATAACGGAGAACACAATCTTAAGCATTTACAACTACGTGCGACAAACGTCATCTCCTGGGCATTAAAATATAAATATAACGAAGGTATTTTTTACTACTAAATCTTTCTGGTTAATAACAACATGGCTCGGAAAAAATATCTTCTGAAAAAGGCATATTACGCCGAAATTTAGCCTGACAATTTCCTATAAGTATAAAAAAAAATTCTGTGCAGCTTATTTCCCATACACATTTCTTAATTTACTGTATATATATATATATATATATATATATATATATATATATATATATATATATATGTGTGTGTGTGTGTGTGTGTGTGTGTCTGTGTCTGTGTCTGTGTGTGTGTGTTTCTCTGTGATAAATCGTTGTTTAAGTGCAAATTAAAAACGTAAGATTTATTAAGCTAATTCAATGAGATTTTTTTTTAAATAAATAAGCATTTAGTTAGAGTTGTGTTTTCCGTGATAGAAGCATTGATTGAATTTTAAAATTAAATACGTATAAAATACTTTTGAAAGTCAAATTACAACGCAATATAATGATAATGTACAAATATTTGTTTATCTAAAATTGATATTTCGGCAATATACGCTATCCTTAGAATTTTATACATTTTTTCTTCTTCGCCATGATGTTAAATTGAAGAAAAACAGTTACTAAAGAGTCCGCGCGTTGTTTGTCTGCGTGCGGTGTTATTTTGAACTGTCGGAATGTTTGGCGTACGTGATTCGAAAGTCAGAGTTGGGTTTTCCATAATAGAATCGTTGAATGAATTTTAAAATAAAATACGTATAAAATATGTTTGTAAATCAAATTATAACGCAGTATCGTTTTTCTTCAAGTTAACATTATGGCGATGAAAAAAATGTTTACAATTCTGAAGATGACGTATATCGCCGAAATATTAAGTTTAAATAAATAAATATTAGTTTATTTTCATAATATTGCGTTGTAATTTGGCTTACAAACATGTTTTATACGTATTTTATTTTATAGAAGCATTTATTGTTTATAAATCGGCTTTTCGACCTAATTACGCCTTCGTCAGGATAAACAGTTTATTTAAAATCTTTTTTTTTTTTATTCCTTGTGGCGTGATACCACCAAGAAAAAAAAAGACGCATTCAGTGTTTTCAACGATGATTTTTAAATGTCCACGTGGACGGATATATAAAGATGTTTTCTCCGTGATAAAAGCGTTATTTAAATGCAAATTCAAAATGTGAGATTATTAAGTCAATTAAAAAATAAAGAAGCATTTGTTTGTTTATAAATCGAACATTGTGAAGTAATCACGTCTTCGATATATCGTCATATATCTTTTTGCGCGCGACCACATCAAAAATCACCGACGATAACACCGAAAGAGTCTTGTTTTTCTTAGTGACATCACGCCACGGGGAATAAAAAAATATGAAAAAAAAAACTGTGTTTATCCTGATGAAAACTTGATTACATCGAAATGTTAGATTTATAAACTAATAAATATTTGTTCATTAAAAAAAATTGCGTTTAATTGGTTTAATAATCTCACAGTTTGAATTATATCTATCTATATATCTATAAAAACAGAGATGTGTGTGCCACAGACGATTTCTGATTGGTTAATCCAATAATCACATCTCCTAAAAAACTATGGTTCCTACGCTCTTACCTTTACCATAAAATATTATGGCTTTATTTATGTTCCATCTTGGAAGGGTTTAATTTTTTCATAACTTGTTATTTACAAATTAAAAAAATACGAAACTTACACAATCTAACAATCCAACCTACGACATCACGTCCGCCATTCTGGACGATTTTTTAAGCTGTTGACACACATGTTTTAAAAATCTAGCAAAATTAATTTTCCTGAAATTTTTCAATATTTAAAAATAAATTATGCCGGCTGATAAAATTTTAAAACTTTTTTTTAAAGCTAGAAAGATAAAATTTAAAAATACTTATATATATATATATATATATATATATATATATATATATATATATATATATATATATATGAAACTAAACTAAAAAAAAACGCGTGTTCACTCGATAGATTCGAAAAAGTTGTCAAAAAACAAATATATAACAAATAAATGTTATCAAAGGCAAGATAAATTACTTTCTACCAAACTGGATTTATTTTTCGTGTTTTTATTCAATGTAACATATTTATTCAGCTCGAAAGACGGGTTTGTATTACTGTACACATAGATTCGAAAAAGTTGATGAGATACGAAACAATATGCATAATATAAACACAGCACGAAATAAATCGTTGTCATTCATTCCCAGCACACGCGCACACACGCGCACGCACACACACACACACACACACACTCCGGCGTTAGCCGCACACACAACACGAAAACAAACGTTATTAGTACTGCTATAATTTCCAGCACACGCGCACACACGCACACACACTCACGTCCACTACCGTCCTTGGCTACGTCACGTTGTTATGGCAACCAAGCCCGCTGACTAACACACGATAAATATAAAGTAAATTTGATTTTCTACATTTCTACGCAAATATTACGCAAATATAAATCATATAGAATATATGTATGAATATAATTACACGTAATAGTTAAATAAAGATGATCATCGTAGAAGAGAACCGAAAAAAAACCTAATAGGGAATTAATTAAAAACGATAAAAAATATGCACATTAGCTAGATCTTTTGTAGATGAATGCAATTCCACGACTCATAAATAACAAAGTTGTATTTTCTTTTTAAATAAATAGAAAAAAGGGGTGTTGATAAGACTATCAATACACACAAAAAAATATAGATTTATTTTTGGGTAAAGTTCCCCCGGGTTTTCCTTTCACTTCAGTAAATAATGATCTTTTGTTATATATATGGCGTACTATTATCCTTATATATATATATATATATATATATATATATATATATATATATATATATATATATATATATAAGTCATAGTGTCTGTGTGTGTCTGTGCGTCTGTGTGCATTTCCCTACGCTAAAACTCTGTCAATTTTAAGCCTAGATATTCGATATTTGATATACAGGGTACTGAGATTTGGGAAAATCGATGTGATAGGTTTTCGACAGAAATTTGGCGATTAAGTGGTCAATATTCAACGATTTGACCTTTGAGAACTCTACCAAACTCCTCCTACAAATTTGGGTCTAAACACGTGATATTTTAGATATAGATTCCTTGGACATGGATCTAACTTATTAACTTTACTTGATCCCTAAACAATAAATGTTAAGAGGTCATAATAGGGATCAAAGTTTTAAAAAATTGACCTTTTTTTTCTCAGCATACACCTCAAAACACCTGGGCAACGTCGGGCACCGATTACTAGTATATTTATATACATAAAGCTAAATTTTCATTTGTTATTTACAAGTCATCTAAAAGCCTACTTTACCGATTTACTTCACATTTTTCTGTGACATTTTAACCGAATTAATGCGTGTTTTTATCTTTCCTTTTTAATTATCAGTTTATACTAAATTTTTTATTTCATAATGTTTCTTTGTAATATAGTGGCCACTTTATTACACGAGAATTATCATGTGACAGATTTTCTTCTTCACTTTTTTCCCCTTTTACTTTGTTTGCTGACCATACATTTTCTTTAAACATTCTCTCTGGATGAGCTACAACGATAAACCACTAAATTTTCGCGTTAATAACAAAAGAATGCCTTGATATTTTGTTTTAACAATTTTGCCGGGTTAGAATGCTCATTAAACTTTTTCCATGACATTTATTTAGAACACTGAAACCAAAGCTACTTCACAGATTATAGCATTCTTAGCAAAAAATAATTTCGTTATCTGTTCATTTTTGTCTGCACCGCCAAATGTAAACTTCGCCATAATACAAAAAACAAGAATACAAAAACAAAAATACAAAACAAAACGGAGAATGTGACGCAAATTGCTGAAGAATAGTAACTTTTATTAAACGAAACATTCTAGAAATTGTAAGAAAATAAAATGGGACTACTTTTCTTTAAAGCAAAAGACTTCTGAGGTATGTTTTACAATCCACAGCCATTCATAAAAGTGGTCAATACCATCTATATATATAAAAGGCAAAAATCGGTGTGTATGTATGTATGTATGTATGTATGTATGTATGTTTGTTTGTAACGCTAAAACTTTTGAAAGACGGAACCAGAGTTGACAAATTTGGTATCATATTGCACCTTGATCACCCGGATGACAAATATCGAAATTTCACGTCAAACGGACCAGTAGAAAGGGGTCAACTGATCGTTTTTCTCCTAGGGGGGCCCCCAAAAAAACCTGTCATTTTAACGTTATTCAATACGTGTCACGTGACGTGACGTCAGCTCAAACTTTTGACAGACACAACCAAAGTTGACAAATTATGTATCATATTGAACCTTGATCACCCGCATGACAAATATCGAAATTCCACACCAAACGGACCATTAAAAGGGGGTGAACTGATCATTTCTCTCCTAGGGGGGGCCCCCCAAAAAACCTGTCATTTTAATGTTAATATTACATAATCCAAAAACGCTTAGTCATGTCACGTGACGTGACGTCAACATCCAGTAATGGCGAACAAATGTAAACAAACACTTTGTTTTACCGATACTTTTGTAATTTCTCTTCTGCTTTGTTCTAGAGATTATTAAACTCCATGACAATGTCTCCAACGTATTTAACTGGTTAAAAATAGTATTTATACAAGAGTTTTAACGAAAAATATCAGGAAAAAATGTACAGGAATAAAAAAAAATTCAGCTTTCAAAATATTCGTCGATAAAAAAACCGATCTTTATATTTACGCTAGCCATTTTGTATATTACCACGTGACCTGCTATCTCTTAAACTGGAGGGGGGGGGATCCACTTGAATCCAACAAAACCAGTAATTTTTTTTTTCTATTATATATACATCATTTTCTATAAAATTAAGTGTAGACTTTATAATTAAAACAAAAAATGTTATTCATACTAAAAAAAAAAAACGCTTAGTCATGTCACGTGACGTGACGTCAACATCCACTAATGGCGAACAATTGTACCTATTTACTATGCCTCCCCACGGGACAGAGTTAGACACCAGGGTCGTTTTTTAACGTGGAGAAAAGGTACAAAAATAAAAATTGTCTCAGTCGTGGAGGATTTCTCCTCCACCGAAAGAGAACAAGAAATAGAAGTGCAGCATCTGAAGAACAGATACTACACTTTGATCTTGACCAAAAGGCCAAGAATGCGAACAATTGTAAATAACAACTTTTTTCACAAAACCAACACCGTCTTTCTTTTTTTTCTCTCTCTTTCTCTCTCTCACCCACTTACTCTTCCCTCTCTCTCACCCTCTTTCTCTTGACGTCACACCACTGTTAAACTGTGGGGGGGGGAACACATTCCCAGGCATTATCTCCTATAGATGCACATTTTATTAGAAATTCAGCTTTCAAAATATTAGACGATAATAAAAATATAAAACCAACACCCTCTTTCTCTTTTCTCTCTCTCTCACCAACTTACTCTTCTCTCTCTCTCACCCTCTTTCTCTTGACCTCCTACTACTGTTAAACTGTGTGTGTGGGGGGGGGGAAGAGGCAGCTTGAAAACCAACAAAAACAGTGCACAGTTTCCCAAGCATTTGGGGTGGGAAGGGGGGGAAGAAGCCGAGCGCACAGTTTCGTGTGAGAGAGAGAGAACAATTCTCAACCTATATACTCAACAAATTTTTTATCTACAGATTTGAAAGTTTGTATATAGGGTATTCAGACATATGGAAATATATCTAGCATAATCTATCTATTATATCTATAAAAGTGAAAATGTGTGTGTGTGTGAGGTAGCCAGAGAGAGAGAGAGAGAGAGAGAGAGAGAGAGAGAGAGAGAGAGAGAGAGACAACAATTCTCAACCTATATATTCAATACATTTTTTATCTACAGATTTGAAAATGTGTATATAGGGTATTCAGACATATGGAAATATATCTAGCATAATCTATCTATTATATCTATAAAAGTGAAAATGTGTGTGTGTGTGTGTGTGCGTAAGAGAGAGAGAGAACAATTCTCAACCTATATACTCAACGTATTTTTATCTACGGATTTTAAACTTTGTATATAGGGTATTCAGACATATAGAAATATATCTAGCATAATCTATACATTATATCTATAAAAGTGAGAATGTGAGTGTGTGAGAGAGAGAGAACAATTCTCAACCTATATATTCAACAAATTTTTTACCTACAGATTTGAAAATTTGTATATTGGGTATTCAGACATATGGAAATATATCTAGCATAATCGATCTATTATATCTATAAAAGTCAGAATGTTTGCGTGTGGTTGTGTGTGTAAGGTTGCGAGAGAGAGAGAGAGAACAATTCTCAACCTATCTATTCAATAAATTTGTTATCTACAGATTTGACCATTTGTATATAGGGTATTCAGACATATGGAAATATATCCAGCATAATCTATCTATTATATCCATAAAAGTGAGAATGTGTGCGTGAGAGAGAGAGAGAGAGAGAGAGAGAGAGAGAGAGAGAGTAAGTACAATTCTCACCCTATATATTCAACAAATTTTTTATCTACCGATTATAAAATTTGTATATAGGGTATTCAGACATATGGAAATATATCTAGCATAATCTATCTATTATATCTAGAAAAGTGAGAATGTGTGTGAAAGAGAGAGAGAGAGAGAAGAGAGAGAGAGAGAACAATTCTCAACCTATATATTCAACTAATTTTTATGTACAGATCTGAAAATTTGTATACAGGGTATTCAGACATATGGAAATATATCTAGCATAATCTATTATATCTATAAAAGGTAGAATGTGTGTGTGTGTTTGTGAGTGAGTGAGTGAGTGAGTGAGTGAGAGAGAGAGAGAGAGAGAACAATTCTCAACCTATATACTCAACAAATTTTGTATCTACAGATTTGATAATTTGTATATAGGGTATTCAGACATAAGGAAATATATCTAGCATAATCTATCTATTATATCTATAAAAGTGAGAATGTGTGTGAAAGAGAGAGAGAGAGAACAATTCTCAACCTATATATTCAACAAATTCTATCTTTACAGATTTGAAAATTTGTATATAGGGTATTCAGACATTTGGAAATATATCTAGCATAATCTATTATATCTATAAAAGTGAGAATGTGTGTGTGAGAGAGAGAGAAAGAACAATTCTCAACCTATATACTCAACAAATTTTTTATCTACAGATTTAAAAATTTGTATATAGGGTATTCAGACATATAGAAATATATCTAGCATAACCTATCTATTATATCTATAAAATGACCATGTGTGTGTGTGTGTGAGAGAGAGAGAGAGTCAGAGAGAGAGAGGGAACAATTTTCAGCTTGTGTGTGTGTGAGAAAGAGAGAGAGAGAAAGAGAGGAAGGAAAATTCTCACCCTATATATTCAACAAATTTTTTATCTACATATTAGAAAATTCGGATATAGGGTATTCAGACGTATGGAAATATATCTAGCATAATCTATCTATTATATCTATAAAAGTGAGAATGTGTGTGTGAGAGAGAGAGAAAGAGAGAGAGAGAGAACAATTCTCAACCTATATATTCAACTAATTTTTTATCTACAGATTTGAAAATGTGTATATTGGGTATTCAGACATATGTAAATATATCTGGCATAATCTATGTATTATATCTATAAAAGTGTGAATGTGAGTGATGGAAAGAGCAAAAAATTCTCAACCTATATAACCTATAAAAGTGAGAATATGTGTGAGAGAGAGAGAGAGAGAGAGAACAATTCTCAACCTATATATTCCACACATTTTTGGGCACAGATTTGGAAATTTGTATATAGGGTAGGCAGACATATAGAAATATATCTAGCATAATCTATCTATTATATCTATAAAAGTGAGAACTTGTGTGTGTGTGTGTGTGTGTGTGAGAGAGAGAGAGAACAATTCTTAACCTACATACTCAACAAATTTTTTACCTACAGTTTAGAAAATTTGTATATAGGGTATTCAGACATATGGAAATATATCTAGCATAATCTATCTATTATAACTACAAAAGTTAGAATGTGTGTGTGAGAGAGAGAGAGAGAGAGAACAATTCTAAACCTATATATTCAACAAATTTTTTATCTACAGATTTGAAACTTTGTATATAGGGTATTCAGACATATGGAAATATATCTAGCATAATCTATCTATTTTATCTATAAAAGTGAGAATGCGTGTGTGTGAGATAGCGAGAGAGAGAGAGAGAAAAAGAGAGAGATAAAAATTCTCAACCTATACATTCAACAAATTTTTTATCCACAGATTTGAACATTTGTATATAGGGTGTTCAGACATATAGAAATATATCTAGCATAATCTATCTATTATATGTATAAAAGTGAGAATGTGTGTGTGTGTGAGAGAGAGGACAATTGTCAAGCTATGTATACAACAAATTTTTTATCTACAGATTTCAAAATTTGTATATTGGGCATTCAGACATATTTCAATATATCTGGCATAATCTGTCTATTATATCTATAAAAGTGAGAATGTGTGTGATAGAGAGAGAGAGAACAATTCTCAACCTATATACTCAACAAATTTTTTATCTACAGATTTGAAAATTTGTATATAGGGTATTCAGACATATGGAAATATATCTAGCATAATCTATTATATCTATAAAAGTGAGAATGTGTGTGTGTGTGTGAGAGAGAGAGAGAGAGAGAGAACAATTCTCAACCCATATACTCAACAAATTCTTTATCTACAGATTTTAAAATTTGTATATAGAGTATTCATACAAATAGAAATATATCTAGGATAATCTTTCTATTATATCTATAAAAGTGAGAATGTGTGTGTGTGTGAGCGAGAGAGAGAGAGAGAGAGAGAGAACAGTTCTCAACCTATACATTCAACAAATTTTTATATATAGGGTATTCAGAAATATCGAAATATATCTAGCATAATCTATTATATCATTAAAAGTTAGAATGTGTGTGTGTGAGAGATAGAGAGAACAATTCTCAACCTATGCACTCTACAAATTTTTTATCTACAAATTAGAAAATTTGTATATAGGGTATTCACACATATGGAAATATATCTAGCATAATCTATCTATTATATCTATAAAAGTTAGAATGTGTGTGTGAGGTAGCCAGAGAGAGAGAGAGAGAGAGAGAGAGTAAGAACAATTTTCAACCTATATATTCAACAAATATTGGATCTGCAGATTAGAAAATTTGTATATAGGGTATTCAGACATATGGAAATATATCTAGCATAATCTATCTATTATATCTCTAAAATTGAGAATGTGTGTGTGAGAGAGAGAGAGAGAACAATTTTCAACCTATATACTCAACAAATTTTTTTATCTACAGATTTGAAAATTTGTATATAGGGTATTCAGACATATGGAAATATATCTAGAGTAATCTATCTATTATATCTATAAAAGTGAGAATGCGTGTGTGTGTGAGAGAGAGCGACACAGAACAATTCTCAACCTATATATTCAACAAATTTTTTATGTACAGATCTGAAATATCACATTTGTATAGAAGTAGAAATCTTGATACCTACTCTGATACCTAATAAAAGAAAGGACACTCTTTAGGGCGGATTTTGATTATAACAAGTCACTAATTAGAAATTATAATAAACATTCTAATAATTTAAGAATTTTACCAAAATAAAATTGCATGGTAATCACCCAATTTCTGCCATAAAATTTTGATTGGCAGAACTCATAAACATAAAATATATATTTTCTAATTTCATCTTTTTTTTTTCTTTTTACATAATCTGGTTTGATGTTTTCCCAAATATTCAAATCACTATATTTTGCTGCTTAATATCAAATACAGCAACTGAGTTATTTTTATGCATCAAACAATTACATTTTCTCATTCATCCAAACTAATCACTGAACATCAATTTCATATTTTCTTCACTAAAATATTACTGTGCTTGATGTCATCAAGTGGAGCGGATCATTTTTTTTTCATTTGTTCACACATTTTTCCAATTTATATATATTTTAAAGATTCTTAGCCTATGTCATTGCATACCAATCTGTTTATTAAAAGTTAAGGTTCACTGTAAACACATATGTTACACCAAAATAAAAACGCTTCAGATAATGTCTTGATATTCAATTCAGTTTCTCACATGACATCTTATGAAGTTAGTAGAAATGTTACAGACTTTTGAATCTCAAACACTTTCAATACTGTGCACTGATATTTTCTTTTTTGCAATATAAGCACATTCATGATTTTTTTTACAAACGTTAAAAACTTTCACATTGTGTAGCAATATACTGAAACAATTATAAAAATATTTGTTTTTATTTTGAATGATGCAGGGCATCTGAAGAGAGATTTTTCTAACAAAATGAAAGTATAATTTTTAGCAATAGGTATCTAGGAAAAGGCCACTACATATGTTATAAGTTCCAAATTTCCACAACCTGGCAAATACTGGTACATGCTAGCAAATTTAGATTTGCAATTACAAAATATGATTCTAATTTTTTCCTTTGCTCTTTATTCTAACACTACACTAAGTTTACTGTGTTATTTCGCTACAGTTGATATTGTGTAGAACAATAAGAAAATCATAGTGAACAATGCATTCAACAAAATTTCACACACATTTCTAGATACCTATATCTAATAAGTTCAAAAGAAAGGACACACTTAGGGAGGTATTTTGGTGGTCAAGTCACTAAAAAGAGATTAGCTGGTTTCCCGGCATAGCCCAGAATATAATAAAGATTGACTGAAATACATGTTCTAGCTGGTTTCTAGGCGTTGCCAGGGATGTAATATAGACACATTATGTTGTATATTACCTGTTCTCTTCTCCCTAAGGTAAAACAATTTCATATACATGCTGTAAATTACCTATGCTAGGGATAAAACATGAACAATATCAGTCCTAGGGTAGATAAAACAAATAATACATAGAGATGAAAGATTCCTCTCCCCTAAGAATCAAACATATGTTCAATATCTGCTTTTGTTTTTTCATTGTTTATACGGTCCCGAGCAACGCCGGGTAGCCCTGCTAGTCTTCTATATATATAAAAGGCAAAAATCGGTGTGTATGTATGTATGTATGTATGTATGTATGTATGTTTGTTTGTAACGCTAAAACTTTTGAAAGACGGAACCAGAGTTGACAAATTTGGTATCATATTGCACCTTGATCACCCGGATGACAAATATCGAAATTTCACGTCAAACGGACCAGTAGAAAGGGGTCAACTGATCGTTTTTCTCCTAGGGGGGCCCCCAAAAAAACCTGTCATTTTAACGTTATTCAATACGTGTCACGTGACGTGACGTCAGCTCAAACTTTTGACAGACACAACCAAAGTTGACAAATTATGTATCATATTGAACCTTGATCACCCGCATGACAAATATCGAAATTCCACACCAAACGGACCATTAAAAGGGGGTGAACTGATCATTTCTCTCCTAGGGGGGGCCCCCCAAAAAACCTGTCATTTTAATGTTAATATTACATAATCCAAAAACGCTTAGTCATGTCACGTGACGTGACGTCAACATCCAGTAATGGCGAACAAATGTAAACAAACACTTTGTTTTACCGATACTTTTGTAATTTCTCTTCTGCTTTGTTCTAGAGATTATTAAACTCCATGACAATGTCTCCAACGTATTTAACTGGTTAAAAATAGTATTTATACAAGAGTTTTAACGAAAAATATCAGGAAAAAATGTACAGGAATAAAAAAAAATTCAGCTTTCAAAATATTCGTCGATAAAAAAACCGATCTTTATATTTACGCTAGCCATTTTGTATATTACCACGTGACCTGCTATCTCTTAAACTGGAGGGGGGGGGATCCACTTGAATCCAACAAAACCAGTAATTTTTTTTTTCTATTATATATACATCATTTTCTATAAAATTAAGTGTAGACTTTATAATTAAAACAAAAAATGTTATTCATACTAAAAAAAAAAACGCTTAGTCATGTCACGTGACGTGACGTCAACATCCACTAATGGCGAACAATTGTACCTATTTACTATGCCTCCCCACGGGACAGAGTTAGACACCAGGGTCGTTTTTTAACGTGGAGAAAAGGTACAAAAATAAAAATTGTCTCAGTCGTGGAGGATTTCTCCTCCACCGAAAGAGAACAAGAAATAGAAGTGCAGCATCTGAAGAACAGATACTACACTTTGATCTTGACCAAAAGGCCAAGAATGCGAACAATTGTAAATAACAACTTTTTTCACAAAACCAACACCGTCTTTCTTTTTTTTCTCTCTCTTTCTCTCTCTCACCCACTTACTCTTCCCTCTCTCTCACCCTCTTTCTCTTGACGTCACACCACTGTTAAACTGTGGGGAGGGGGAACACATTCCCAGGCATTATCTCCTATAGATGCACATTTTATTAGAAATTCAGCTTTCAAAATATTAGACGATAATAAAAATATAAAACCAACACCCTCTTTCTCTTTTCTCTCTCTCTCACCAACTTACTCTTCTCTCTCTCTCACCCTCTTTCTCTTGACCTCCTACTACTGTTAAACTGTGTGTGTGGGGGGGGGAAGAGGCAGCTTGAAAACCAACAAAAACAGTGCACAGTTTCCCAAGCATTTGGGGTGGGAAGGGGGGGAAGAAGCCGAGCGCACAGTTTCGTGTGAGAGAGAGAGAACAATTCTCAACCTATATACTCAACAAATTTTTTATCTACAGATTTGAAAGTTTGTATATAGGGTATTCAGACATATGGAAATATATCTAGCATAATCTATCTATTATATCTATAAAAGTGAAAATGTGTGTGTGTGTGAGGTAGCCAGAGAGAGAGAGAGAGAGAGAGAGAGAGAGAGAGAGAGAGAGAGAGAGAGAGAGAGAGAGAGAGAGACAACAATTCTCAACCTATATATTCAATACATTTTTTATCTACAGATTTGAAAATTTGTATATAGGGTATTCAGACATATGGAAATATATCTAGCATAATCTATCTATTATATCTATAAAAGTGAAAATGTGTGTGTGTGTGTGTGTGTGCGTAAGAGAGAGAGAGAACAATTCTCAACCTATATACTCAACGTATTTTTATCTACGGATTTTAAACTTTGTATATAGGGTATTCAGACATATAGAAATATATCTAGCATAATCTATACATTATATCTATAAAAGTGAGAATGTGAGTGTGTGAGAGAGAGAGAACAATTCTCAACCTATATATTCAACAAATTTTTTACCTACAGATTTGAAAATTTGTATATTGGGTATTCAGACATATGGAAATATATCTAGCATAATCGATCTATTATATCTATAAAAGTCAGAATGTTTGCGTGTGGTTGTGTGTGTAAGGTTGCGAGAGAGAGAGAGAGAACAATTCTCAACCTATCTATTCAATAAATTTGTTATCTACAGATTTGACCATTTGTATATAGGGTATTCAGACATATGGAAATATATCCAGCATAATCTATCTATTATATCCATAAAAGTGAGAATGTGTGCGTGAGAGAGAGAGAGAGAGAGAGAGAGTAAGTACAATTCTCACCCTATATATTCAACAAATTTTTTATCTACCGATTAGAAAATTTGTATATAGGGTATTCAGACATATGGAAATATATCTAGCATAATCTATCTATTATATCTAGAAAAGTGAGAATGTGTGTGAAAGAGAGAGAGAGAAGAGAGAGAGAGAGAACAATTCTCAACCTATATATTCAACTAATTTTTATGTACAGATCTGAAAATTTGTATACAGGGTATTCAGACATATGGAAATATATCTAGCATAATCTATTATATCTATAAAAGGTAGAATGTGTGTGTGTGTGTGTGTGAGTGAGTGAGTGAGAGAGAGAGAGAACAATTCTCAACCTATATACTCAACAAATTTTGTATCTACAGATTTGATAATTTGTATATAGGGTATTCAGACATAAGGAAATATATCTAGCATAATCTATCTATTATATCTATAAAAGTGAGAATGTGTGTGAAAGAGAGAGAGAGAGAACAATTCTCAACCTATATATTCAACAAATTCTATCTTTACAGATTTGAAAATTTGTATATAGGGTATTCAGACATTTGGAAATATATCTAGCATAATCTATTATATCTATAAAAGTGAGAATGTGTGTGTGAGAGATAGAGAGAAAGAACAATTCTCAACCTATATACTCAACAAATTTTTTATCTACAGATTTAAAAATTTGTATATAGGGTATTCAGACATATAGAAATATATCTAGCATAACCTATCTATTATATCTATAAAATGACCATGTGTGTGTGTGTGAGAGAGAGAGAGAGAGTCAGAGAGAGAGAGAGAGAACAATTTTCAGCTTGTGTGTGTGTGAGAAAGAGAGAGAGAGAAAGAGAGGAAGGAAAATTCTCACCCTATATATTCAACAAATTTTTTATCTACATATTAGAAAATTTGTATATAGGGTATTCAGACGTATGGAAATATATCTAGCATAATCTATCTATTATATCTATAAAAGTGAGAATGTGTGTGAAAGAGAGAGAGAGAAGAGAGAGAGAGAGAACAATTCTCAACCTATATATTCAACTAATTTTTATGTACAGATCTGAAAATTTGTATACAGGGTATTCAGACATATGGAAATATATCTAGCATAATCTATTATATCTATAAAAGGTAGAATGTGTGTGTGTGTGTGTGTGAGTGAGTGAGTGAGAGAGAGAGAGAGAGAACAATTCTCAACCTATATACTCAACAAATTTTGTATCTACAGATTTGATAATTTGTATATAGGGTATTCAGACATAAGGAAATATATCTAGCATAATCTATCTATTATATCTATAAAAGTGAGAATGTGTGTGAAAGAGAGAGAGAGAGAACAATTCTCAACCTATATATTCAACAAATTCTATCTTTACAGATTTGAAAATTTGTATATAGGGTATTCAGACATTTGGAAATATATCTAGCATAATCTATTATATCTATAAAAGTGAGAATGTGTGTGTGAGAGAGAGAGAGAAAGAACAATTCTCAACCTATATACTCAACAAATTTTTTATCTACAGATTTAAAAATTTGTATATAGGGTATTCAGACATATAGAAATATATCTAGCATAACCTATCTATTATATCTATAAAATGACCATGTGTGTGTGTGTGAGAGAGAGAGAGAGAGTCAGTCAGAGAGAGAGAGAGAGAACAATTTTCAGCTTGTGTGTGTGTGAGAAAGAGAGAGAGAGAAAGAGAGGAAGGAAAATTCTCACCCTATATATTCAACAAATTTTTTATCTACATATTAGAAAATTTGGATATAGGGTATTCAGACGTATGGAAATATATCTAGCATAATCTATCTATTATATCTATAAAAGTGAGAATGTGTGTGTGAGAGAGAGAGAGAAAGAGAGAGAGAGAGAACAATTCTTAACCTATATATTCAACTAATTTTTTATCTACAGATTTGAAAATGTGTATATTGGGTATTCAGACATATGTAAATATATCTGGCATAATCTATGTATTATATCTATAAAAGTGTGAATGTGAGTGATGGAAAGAGCAAAAAATTCTCAACCTATATAACCTATAAAAGTGAGAATATGTGTGAGAGAGAGAGAGAGAGAGAGAGAGAACAATTCTCAACCTATATATTCCACACATTTTTGGGCACAGATTTGGAAATTTGTATATAGGGTAGGCAGACATATAGAAATATATCTAGCATAATCTATCTATTATATCTATAAAAGTGAGAACTTGTGTGTGTGTGTGTGTGTGAGAGAGAGAGAGAACAATTCTTAACCTACATACTCAACAAATTTTTTACCTACAGTTTAGAAAATTTGTATATACGGTATTCAGACATATGGAAATATATCTAGCATAATCTATCTATTATAACTACAAAAGTTAGAATGTGTGTGTGAGAGAGAGAGAGAACAATTCTAAACCTATATATTCAACAAATTTTTTATCTACAGATTTGAAACTTTGTATATAGGGTATTCAGACATATGGAAATATATCTAGCATAATCTATCTATTTTATCTATAAAAGTGAGAATGCGTGTGTGTGAGATAGCGAGAGAGAGAGAGAGAAAAAGAGAGAGATAAAAATTCTCAACCTATACATTCAACAAATTTTTTATCCACAGATTTGAACATTTGTATATAGGGTGTTCAGACATATAGAAATATATCTAGCATAATCTATCTATTATATGTATAAAAGTGAGAATGTGTGTGTGTGTGAGAGAGAGGACAATTGTCAACCTATGTATACAACAAATTTTTTATCTACAGATTTCAAAATTTGTATATTGGGCATTCAGACATATTTTAATATATCTGGCATAATCTGTCTATTATATCTATAAAAGTGAGAATGTGTGTGATAGAGAGAGAGAGAACAATTCTCAACCTATATACTCAACAAATTTTTTATCTACAGATTTGAAAATTTGTATATAGGGTATTCAGACATATGGAAATATATCTAGCATAATCTATTATATCTATAAAAGTGAGAATGTGTGTGTGTGTGTGAGAGAGAGAGAGAGAGAGAGAGAACAATTCTCAACCCATATACTCAACAAATTCTTTATCTACAGATTTTAAAATTTGTATATAGAGTATTCATACAAATAGAAATATATCTAGGATAATCTTTCTATTATATCTATAAAAGTGAGAATGTGTGTGTGTGTGAGCGAGAGAGAGAGAGAGAGAGAGAGAACAGTTCTCAACCTATACATTCAACAAATTTTTATATATAGGGTATTCAGAAATATCGAAATATATCTAGCATAATCTATTATATCTTTAAAAGTTAGAATATGTGTGTGTGAGAGATAGAGAGAACAATTCTCAACCTATGCACTCTACAAATTTTTTATCTACAAATTAGAAAATTTGTATATAGGGTATTCACACATATGGAAATATATCTAGCATAATCTATCTATTATATCTATAAAAGTTAGAATGTGTGTGTGAGGTAGCCAGAGAGAGAGAGAGAGAGAGTAAGAACAATTTTCAACCTATATATTCAACAAATATTTGATCTACAGATTAGAAAATTTGTATATAGGGTATTCAGACATATGGAAATATATCTAGCATAATCTATCTATTATATCTCTAAAATTGAGAATGTGTGTGTGAGAGAGAGAGAGAGAACAATTTTCAACCTATATACTCAACAAATTTTTTTATCTACAGATTTGAAAATTTGTATATAGGGTATTCAGACATATGGAAATATATCTAGAGAAATCTATCTATTATATCTATAAAAGTGAGAATGCGTGTGTGTGTGAGAGAGAGCGACACAGAACAATTCTCAACCTATATATTCAACAAATTTTTTATGTACAGATCTGAAATATCACATTTGTATAGAAGTAGAAATCTTGATACCTACTCTGATACCTAATAAAAGAAAGGACACTCTTTAGGGCGGATTTTGATTATAACAAGTCACTAATTAGAAATTATAATAAACATTCTAATAATTTAAGAATTTTACCAAAATAAAATTGCATGGTAATCACCCAATTTCTGCCACAAAATTTTGATTGGCAGAACTCATAAACATAAAATATATATTTTCTAATTTCATCTTTTTTTTTTCTTTTTACATAATCTGGTTTGATGTTTTCCCAAATATTCAAATCACTATATTTTGCTGCTTAATATCAAATACAGCAACTGAGTTATTTTTATGCATCAAACAATTACATTTTCTCATTCATCCAAACTAATCACTGAACATCAATTTCATATTTTCTTCACTAAAATATTACTGTGCTTGATGTCATCAAGTGGAGCGGATCATTTTTTTTTCATTTGTTCACACATTTTTCCAATTTATATATATTTTAAAGATTCTTAGCCTATGTCATTGCATACCAATCTGTTTATTAAAAGTTAAGGTTCACTGTAAACACATATGTTACACCAAAATAAAAACGCTTCAGATAATGTCTTGATATTCAATTCAGTTTCTCACATGACATCTTATGAAGTTAGTAGAAATGTTACAGACTTTTGAATCTCAAACACTTTCAATACTGTGCACTGATATTTTCTTTTTTGCAATATAAGCACATTCATGATTTTTTTTACAAACGTTAAAAACTTTCACATTGTGTAGCAATATACTGAAACAATTATAAAAATATTTGTTTTTATTTTGAATGATGCAGGGCATCTGAAGAGAGATTTTTCTAACAAAATGAAAGTATAATTTTTAGCAATAGGTATCTAGGAAAAGGCCACTACATATGTTATAAGTTCCAAATTTCCACAACCTGGCAAATACTGGTACATGCTAGCAAATTTAGATTTGCAATTACAAAATATGATTCTAATTTTTTCCTTTGCTCTTTATTCTAACACTACACTAAGTTTACTGTGTTATTTCGCTACAGTTGATATTGTGTAGAACAATAAGAAAATCATAGTGAACAATGCATTCAACAAAATTTCACACACATTTCTAGATACCTATATCTAATAAGTTCAAAAGAAAGGACACACTTAGGGAGGTATTTTGGTGGTCAAGTCACTAAAAAGAGATTAGCTGGTTTCCCGGCATAGCCCAGGATATAATAAAGATTGACTGAAATACATGTTCTAGCTGGTTTCTAGGCGTTGCCAGGGATGTAATATAGACATATTATGTTGTATATTACCTGTTCTCTTCTCCCTAAGGTAAAACAATTTCATATACATGCTGTAAATTACCTATGCTAGGGATAAAACATGAACAATACCAGTCCTAGGGTAGATAAAACAAATAATACATAGAGATGAAAGATTCCTCTCCCCTACGAATTAAACATATGTTCAATATCTGCTTTTGTTTTTTCATTGTTTATACGGTCCCGAGCAACGCCGGGTAGCCCTGCTAGTCTATATATATAAAAGGCAAAAATCGGTGTGTATGTATGTATGTATGTATGTATGTTTGTTTGTAACGCTAAAACTTTTGAAAGACGGAACCAGAGTTGACAAATTTGGTATCATATTGCACCTTGATCACCCGGATGACAAATATCGAAATTTCACGTCAAACGGACCAGTAGAAAGGGGTCAACTGATCGTTTTTCTCCTAGGGGGGCCCCCCAAAAAACCTGTCATTTTAACGTTATTCAATACGTGTCACGTGACGTGACGTCAGCTCAAACTTTTGACAGACACAACCAAAGTTGACAAATTATGTATCATATTGAACCTTGATCACCCGCATGACAAATATCGAAATTCCACACCAAACGGACCATTAAAAGGGGGTGAACTGATCATTTCTCTCCTAGGGGGGCCCCCAAAAAAACCTGTCATTTTAATGTTAATATTACATAATCCAAAAACGCTTAGTCATGTCACGTGACGTGACGTCAACATCCAGTAATGGCGAACAAATGTAAACAAACACTTTGTTTTACCGATACTTTTGTAATTTCTCTTCTGCTTTGTTCTAGAGATTATTAAACTCCATGACAATGTCTCCAACGTATTTAACTGGTTAAAAATAGTATTTATACAAGAGTTTTAACGAAAAATATCAGGAAAAAATGTACAGGAATAAAAAAAAATTCAGCTTTCAAAATATTCGTCGATAAAAAAACCGATCTTTATATTTACGCTAGCCATTTTGTATATTACCACGTGACCTGCTATCTCTTAAACTGGAGGGGGGGGATCCACTTGAATCCAACAAAACCAGTAATTTTTTTTTTCTATTATATATACATCATTTTCTATAAAATTAAGTGTAGACTTTATAATTAAAACAAAAAATGTTATTCATACTAAAAAAAAAAAACGCTTAGTCATGTCACGTGACGTGACGTCAACATCCACTAATGGCGAACAATTGTACCTATTTACTATGCCTCCCCACGGGACAGAGTTAGACACCAGGGTCGTTTTTTAACGTGGAGAAAAGGTACAAAAATAAAAATTGTCTCAGTCGTGGAGGATTTCTCCTCCACCGAAAGAGAACAAGAAATAGAAGTGCAGCATCTGAAGAACAGATACTACACTTTGATCTTGACCAAAAGGCCAAGAATGCGAACAATTGTAAATAACAACTTTTTTCACAAAACCAACACCGTCTTTCTTTTTTTTTCTCTCTCTTTCTCTCTCTCACCCACTTACTCTTCCCTCTCTCTCACCCTCTTTCTCTTGACGTCACACCACTGTTAAACTGTGGGGGGGGGACACATTCCCAGGCATTATCTCCTATAGATGCACATTTTATTAGAAATTCAGCTTTCAAAATATTAGACGATAATAAAAATATAAAACCAACACCCTCTTTCTCTTTTCTCTCTCTCTCACCAACTTACTCTTCTCTCTCTCTCACCCTCTTTCTCTTGACCTCCTACTACTGTTAAACTGTGTGTGTGTGTGGTGGGGGGGAAGAGGCAGCTTGAAAACCAACAAACACAGTGCACAGTTTCCCAAGCATTTGGGGTGGGAAGGGGGGGAAGAAGCCGAGCGCACAGTTTCGTGTGAGAGAGAGAGAACAATTCTCAACCTATATACTCAACAAATTTTTTATCTACAGATTTGAAAGTTTGTATATAGGGTATTCAGACATATGGAAATATATCTAGCATAATCTATCTATTATATCTATAAAAGTGAAAATGTGTGTGTGTGTGAGGTAGCCAGAGAGAGAGAGAGAGAGAGAGAGAGAGAGAGAGAGACAATTCTCAACCTATATATTCAATACATTTTTTATCTACAGATTTGAAAATTTGTATATAGGGTATTCAGACATATGGAAATATATCTAGCATAATCTATCTATTATATCTATAAAAGTGAAAATGTGTGTGTGTGTGTGTGTGTGTGTGTGTGTGTGTGTGTGTGCGTAAGAGAGAGAGAGAACAATTCTCAACCTATATACTCAACGTATTTTTATCTACGGATTTTAAACTTTGTATATAGGATATTCAGACATATAGAAATATATCTAGCATAATCTATACATTATATCTATAAAAGTGAGAATGTGAGTGTGTGAGAGAGAGAGAACAATTCTCAACCTATATATTCAACAAATTTTTTACCTACAGATTTGAAAATTTGTATATTGGGTATTCAGACATATGGAAATATATCTAGCATAATCGATCTATTATATCTATAAAAGTCAGAATGTTTGCGTGTGGTTGTGTGTGTAAGGTTGCGAGAGAGAGAGAGAACAATTCTCAACCTATCTATTCAATAAATTTGTTATCTACAGATTTGACCATTTGTATATAGGGTATTCAGACATATGGAAATATATCCAGCATAATCTATCTATTATATCCATAAAAGTGAGAATGTGTGCGTGAGAGAGAGAGAGAGAGAGAGAGAGAGAGTAAGTACAATTCTCACCCTATATATTCAACAAATTTTTTATCTACCGATTAGAAAATTTGTATATAGGGTATTCAGACATATGGAAATATATCTAGCATAATCTATCTATTATATCTAGAAAAGTGAGAATGTGTGTGAAAGAGAGAGAGAGAAGAGAGAGAGAGAACAATTCTCAACCTATATATTCAACTAATTTTTATGTACAGATCTGAAAATTTGTATACAGGGTATTCAGACATATGGAAATATATCTAGCATAATCTATTATATCTATAAAAGGTAGAATGTGTGTGTGTGTGTGTGTGTGTGAGTGAGTGAGTGAGTGAGTGAGTGAGAGAGAGAGAGAGAGAGAGAGAGAGAACAATTCTCAACCTATATACTCAACAAATTTTGTATCTACAGATTTGATAATTTGTATATAGGGTATTCAGACATAAGGAAATATATCTAGCATAATCTATCTATTATATCTATAAAAGTGAGATTGTGTGTGAAAGAGAGAGAGAGAGAACAATTCTCAACCTATATATTCAACAAATTCTATCTTTACAGATTTGAAAATTTGTATATAGGGTATTCAGACATTTGGAAATATATCTAGCATAATCTATTATATCTATAAAAGTGAGAATGTGTGTGTGAGAGAGAGAGAAAGAACAATTCTCAACCTATATACTCAACAAATTTTTTATCTACAGATTTAAAAATTTGTATATAGGGTATTCAGACATATAGAAATATATCTAGCATAACCTATCTATTATATCTATAAAATGACCATGTGTGTGTGTGTGAGAGAGAGAGAGAGTCAGAGAGAGAGAGAGAACAATTTTCAGCTTGTGTGTGTGTGAGAAAGAGAGAGAGAGAAAGAGAGGAAGGAAAATTCTCACCCTATATATTCAACACATTTTTTATCTACATATTAGAAAATTTGGATATAGGGTATTCAGACGTATGGAAATATATCTAGCATAATCTATCTATTATATCTATAAAAGTGAGAATGTGTGTGTGAGAGAGAGAGAAAGAGAGAGAGAGAGAACAATTCTCAACCTATATATTCAACTAATTTTTTATCTACAGATTTGAAAATGTGTATATTGGGTATTCAGACATATGTAAATATATCTGGCATAATCTATGTATTATATCTATAAAAGTGTGAATGTGAGTGATGGAAAGAGCAAAAAATTCTCAACCTATATAACCTATAAAAGCGAGAATATGTGTGAGAGAGAGAGAGAGAGAACAATTCTCAACCTATATATTCCACACATTTTTGGGCACAGATTTGGAAATTTGTATATAGGGTAGGCAGACATATAGAAATATATCTAGCATAATCTATCTATTATATCTATAAAAGTGAGAACTTGTGTGTGTGTGTGTGTGTGAGAGAGAGAGAGAACAATTCTTAACCTACATACTCAACAAATTTTTTACCTACAGTTTAGAAAATTTGTATATAGGGTATTCAGACATATGGAAATATATCTAGCATAATCTATCTATTATAACTACAAAAGTTAGAATGTGTGTGTGAGAGAGAGAGAGAACAATTCTAAACCTATATATTCAACAAATTTTTTATCTACAGATTTGAAACTTTGTATATAGGGTATTCAGACATATGGAAATATATCTAGCATAATCTATCTATTTTATCTATAAAAGTGAGAATGCGTGTGTGTGAGATAGCGAGAGAGAGAGAGAGAAAAAGAGAGAGATAAAAATTCTCAACCTATACATTCAACAAATTTTTTATCCACAGATTTGAACATTTGTATATAGGGTGTTCAGACATATAGAAATATATCTAGCATAATCTATCTATTATATGTATAAAAGTGAGAATGTGTGTGTGTGTGAGAGAGAGGACAATTGTCAACCTATGTATACAACAAATTTTTTATCTACAGATTTCAAAATTTGTATATTGGGCATTCAGACATATTTTAATATATCTGGCATAATCTGTCTATTATATCTATGAAAGTGAGAATGTGTGTGATAGAGAGAGAGAGAACAATTCTCAACCTATATACTCAACAAATTTTTTATCTACAGATTTGAAAATTTGTATATAGGGTATTCAGACATATGGAAATATATCTAGCATAATCTATTATATCTATAAAAGTGAGAATGTGTGTGTGTGTGTGAGAGAGAGAGAGAGAGAGAGAGAGAGAGAGAACAATTCTCAACCCATATACTCAACAAATTCTTTATCTACAGATTTTAAAATGTGTATATAGAGTATTCATACAAATAGAAATATATCTAGGATAATCTTTCTATTATATCTATAAAAGTGAGAATGTGTGTGTGTGTGAGCGAGAGAGAGAGAGAGAGAGAGAGAGAGAGAGAGAACAGTTCTCAACCTATACATTCAACAAATTTTTATATATAGGGTATTCAGAAATATCGAAATATATCTAGCATAATCTATTATATCTTTAAAAGTTAGAATGTGTGTGTGAGAGATAGAGAGAACAATTCTCAACCTATGCACTCTACAAATTTTTTATCTACAAATTAGAAAATTTGTATATAGGGTATTCACACATATGGAAATATATCTAGCATAATCTATCTATTATATCTATAAAAGTTAGAATGTGTGTGTGAGGTAGCCAGAGAGAGAGAGAGAGAGAGAGTAAGAACAATTTTCAACCTATATATTCAACAAATATTTGATCTACAGATTAGAAAATTTGTATATAGGGTATTCAGACATATGGAAATACATCTAGCATAATCTATCTATTATATCTCTAAAATTGAGAATGTGTGTGTGAGAGAGAGAGAACAATTTTCAACCTATATACTCAACAAATTTTTTTATCTACAGATTTGAAAATTTGTATATAGGGTATTCAGACATATGGAAATATATCTAGAGTAATCTATCTATTATATCTATAAAAGTGAGAATGCGTGTGTGTGTGAGAGAGAGCGACACAGAACAATTCTCAACCTATATATTCAACAAATTTTTTATGTACAGATCTGAAATATCACATTTGTATAGAAGTAGAAATCTTGATACCTACTCTGATACCTAATAAAAGAAAGGACACTCTTTAGGGCGGATTTTGATTATAACAAGTCACTAATTAGAAATTATAATAAACATTCTAATAATTTAAGAATTTTACCAAAATAAAATTGCATGGTAATCACCCAATTTCTGCCACAAAATTTTGATTGGCAGAACTCATAAACATAAAATATATATTTTCTAATTTCATCTTTTTTTTTTCTTTTTACATAATCTGGTTTGATGTTTTCCCAAATATTCAAATCACTATATTTTGCTGCTTAATATCAAATACAGCAACTGAGTTATTTTTATGCATCAAACAATTACATTTTCTCATTCATCCAAACTAATCACTGAACATCAATTTCATATTTTCTTCACTAAAATATTACTGTGCTTGATGTCATCAAGTGGAGCGGATCATTTTTTTTTCATTTGTTCACACATTTTTCCAATTTATATATATTTTAAAGATTCTTAGCCTATGTCATTGCATACCAATCTGTTTATTAAAAGTTAAGGTTCACTGTAAACACATATGTTACACCAAAATAAAAACGCTTCAGATAATGTCTTGATATTCAATTCAGTTTCTCACATGACATCTTATGAAGTTAGTAGAAATGTTACAGACTTTTGAATCTCAAACACTTTCAATACTGTGCACTGATATTTTCTTTTTTGCAATATAAGCACATTCATGATTTTTTTTACAAACGTTAAAAACTTTCACATTGTGTAGCAATATACTGAAACAATTATAAAAATATTTGTTTTTATTTTGAATGATGCAGGGCATCTGAAGAGAGATTTTTCTAACAAAATGAAAGTATAATTTTTAGCAATAGGTATCTAGGAAAAGGCCACTACATATGTTATAAGTTCCAAATTTCCACAACCTGGCAAATACTGGTACATGCTAGCAAATTTAGATTTGCAATTACAAAATATGATTCTAATTTTTTCCTTTGCTCTTTATTCTAACACTACACTAAGTTTACTGTGTTATTTCGCTACAGTTGATATTGTGTAGAACAATAAGAAAATCATAGTGAACAATGCATTCAACAAAATTTCACACACATTTCTAGATACCTATATCTAATAAGTTCAAAAGAAAGGACACACTTAGGGAGGTATTTTGGTGGTCAAGTCACTAAAAAGAGATTAGCTGGTTTCCCGGCATAGCCCAGGATATAATAAAGATTGACTGAAATACATGTTCTAGCTGGTTTCTAGGCGTTGCCAGGGATGTAATATAGACACATTATGTTGTATATTACCTGTTCTCTTCTCCCTAAGGTAAAACAATTTCATATACATGCTGTAAATTACCTATGCTAGGGATAAAACATGAACAATATCAGTCCTAGGGTAGATAAAACAAATAATACATAGAGATGAAAGATTCCTCTCCCCTAAGAATCAAACATATGTTCAATATCTGCTTTTGTTTTTTCATTGTTTATACGGTCCCGAGCAACGCCGGGTAGCCCTGCTAGTAGACAATAAAAGTTACTTCGCAAACTACCTGCATCATTTTCTGGCGTTTTAAAGTATTTTTAATGCTTTTTATTTCATCTTAAATCTTAATTCTCTGTGTGGTCAACATAAACACAATGATAGCTTATCACATGTTGTGTGTTCTAGCGTGGACAATTCAAGCAATCTTTATGATTACACAAAAAGTAGAACAACCAAAAAGATACTTTTGTGAATTACGCAACATGCATTTTTTCGTTTAATCACACTGAGGAACAGTAACGCATGTCCGGGTATATATATATATATATATATATATATATATATATATATATATATATATATATATATATATATATATGTATATGTGTGTGTGTGTGTGTGCGTGCGTGTGCGCGCGTGTGTGTGTAAGTATGTATGTATGTATGTATAAACTCTAAAAGCGAACTAATCTCCTATTGCAAACATGAGACCAAATTTAAATATGGCAAATTTGAAATTACATAGCTCATTACATATTAACGCTTCAGATAGTTCTATAATATTATAGATCTCTGTTTACACACTTTCTTAGCACTCTATACTTTTATAATTTTAATTATAATTCCTTCTTTCTTTTACCTTTGACCAGCTTAACATCTGAAGTCTCCGTTATATGTTATTATATTCATCTAATTTTAATTTTGTTTGTTGCGGACTATTGTCCTCATCTTTTTAGTTGATGATATTGGTTCGCAAAATTAATATTAATAAATAATACTTATCTCAATAAGTATTCCAATTAATTAAATACATCTACCTTTGCATTTATATTTTTGTATTTGTGTTTACATATTCTTTGCTATGTGCATTTACTTGTACACTTGCTTATGTATATTTATTTTTGTGTAGTTCTCAGTTTTTGCTTTATCGTGAAGCCTGCGGATGCCGGCCAATGTCTTCCCCATAGCTGTTGTTTTATCCCCTTTATTTTTTTTCGCAACTTTAAATACCCTTCCCAAATATAGATAGACGTCTCCACATTAAACTCATAGCCCCTAACTTAGAAACAATCGATAATTCATGACTATCCATACAAGGCAATTGATTTGCTTCAATCTTGTGACGCCTGCTGATAATTTTATTTTAAAATCATTACCTGTGTATTTCATTTGGCCCTCTTTTTCTGCCTTAATTTTTGCACCACCTGAACGTTATTTTGTCTGGGTCATTGTGACATTATCTTTTCTATTCTAAAAATAACTCAATCACCGTAAATCGTTTCTGTTTCATTTTTCGTATTTTCCAAATTCGGCTTCGGCAGTAGCGTCTTGAAATCTCTGCATTTCTTCATTCTCCGCAAATTTATCTTTCTTTTTAGAATAATATATAAGACTCACTCTTTTTCCTTGTGTTCATTTGTGAATTACTTCACGGAATTTTGCCTTTTAGATGACCTCGACATATTTTCCTTTGGATTTTTACTCTGGATACCGAACATTTACCAATTTTTTTTCTTTTTCTTGGAGAGGGGGGATTTTCACCTTCATTAGATCCTGTACTCTTCACTCGACCATCCATTCACGTGAAATAATTTTCTTTTATTCCCATTCCCTCTGTCTCACTATATTTTTTAACTTTTTGTGGGTCATTTGCAGTTTCATTAAATACTTTGCAAGCAAAATCCAATATTATTTAATTGGAATTCATTGAGATGAGCATTATTTATTAATTTTATTTATTGCGGACAATTATCCTGATCTTTTATTAGTTGTTTCACGACGTTTCGGCTAACTATTCCTCTGGCCTTCGTCAGGTGGGAACCGCGACGGATAGGAACTCCTGATGAGGATAATTTTCCGCAATAAATAAAATTAAGCAAAAATCCTATTCTGCATTTTGCTAATTCCTACCCTCTGATGAGAAAGAAAGTATTTCTTTTGAAACTCCACGGATTAAGGACAATCCACTTAATTTGTGTTTCTTTTTTGAAAATTAAATATGTTTTTAACTCTTGTTAAAGTGTATTCTAATATGTTTTATTAATTATTTGTTATTATATATATATTATATATATGTATATTATATATATGTATATATATATGTATATATACATATATATATATACATATATATATGTATATATGTTTGTGTGTGTGTGTGTGTGTGTGTGTGTGTGTGTGTGTGTGTGTGTGTGTGTGTGTGTGTGTGACAAATGAAGAAGTAATACATAAATATATTATTCAGTTTGACATTATTTTAGACTTTTCTATTTTTTTGTCAATGGAATCTTTGACTCCGGGAGATGAAGAAGAATTTTCCTCTTGCCAAAGTAAATTTGAATAATGCAAACATGATAAAAATCATATAATCAACACTTTTTGACATTTTTTTTACGATTCCTATTCCTTCACACCTGGATATGCGTATCCATCAAATCCAGGAAATTCTGCGATGTCTCCCTCCACTTCTTCTTCTTCTTCTTCTTCTTCTTCTTCTTCTTCTTCTTCTTATACCATTTATTTATATTCCATGAAAATAAGATAAACAATAATAAACAGAAAAGCGAAAAAGAAATGAATAAATTTAAAATAGACTTTTTACTCCGCAGGTAAGAATATTATTTTCCTGCCCTCGGGAAAAATAGTGCATTTATATATATATATATATATATATATATATATATATATATATATATATATATATATATATATATATATATATATATATATATATATATGTGTGTGTGTGTGTGTGTGTGTGAAAAAGAAAGCAAATCTTTTTAAAATCGAAGCAACGAAATCGAAAAAGTAGACCATGTAACAAATAAATGACTCGATAACTGATGTGATAGAGTTATATCGATAATAAATCCTTATGAAATCTAATAAAATCTAGTGTTAAACAGTTTCACACTATTTCTGGAACCAATCGAAAATAATAATGAAATACTTCTGATGATCGTCGGTGGTGATTGCTAAAGTTTTAAAGCTTGATATGTTTTATTATCATTCATTATATATATATATATATATATATATATATACTAGCATGGGTGCCCCGGGTTGCCCGGGTATTTGGAGGTGTGTATTGAGAAAAAAATAGTGGTAATAGGAAGGCAGGCTCGAACCCGTACCGCAAAGGAGGAAAAGAACGGGAAAAACGTGACATCTTTGCTGTTACGACCACCGCCAAACCGGAAGTGACATAGGTTTAAATTAAGGCTAGACAATCGAAAATAGCTGATGACTTTCGAAAATATCGGCGAAAAAACAATCCCTCCCTGTAGAAAAGGGCCTAGTTGAAGATGAAGAAATTAATGTTTTTAGTCAATTTTTCTGTATTTGTCGTCTGAACGGTCGTGCTTCAAATCGATACTGATCTTATGAAAATCCGTCACCTCTGTCGAAAGTTTTAGGCAGGCATGCAAACATACATACATTCATTTATATATTTGTAACTCAAATTTTCGACCCAAACCAATTAAAAAGCTTGCCCTATCTCTGAATACCCTTTATGTAAAATTTCAAATGCTTGGACCAGAAATTGTCTGAGTAATTTGGTAGAGACCGCTAAGGTCAAATTTTTTAACTTTGACCTCTTTAATATTTATTGTTTTGGGCTCAAATCGAATTATAAATTTAGATCCATGTCCAATGAACCTATATCTAAAATTTCAAATGTTTATACCGAAAACTTGCGGAGGAGTTTGGTAGAGTTCTCAAAGGTCAACTCATTGAACTTTGAACCTTTAACAGCCAAGTTTCTTGCCGAAAACCGATCACAAAGATTTTTCCAAATCTCACAACACTGTATATCAAATTTCGAGTCTGTACACTGAAAGTTGACGGAGTTATTGTGTAGGGAAATGTACACAGACAGACAGACAGACAGCTACTTTAACTTTTATATATATATATATATATATATATATATATATATATATTGGGTACCCAATTTATTAAACATTTACAGGTCAATACATTAGCTGGGGTTTTTATTCCCTATAATAAAAAAAAAAAAATAAATATGATTAAAACCTTAGGACATCGGGTTTTGTTCTACTGTACTCCCACGAATAACTCTGGCCAATGGTTATCCTTTACACACAATTGAAAAATATATAATGAGATAAAATGCTAGCGTTTAAGGCTGGAAACTTTATATATATATATATATATATATATATATATATATATATATATATATATATATATATATATATATATATATATATATATATATACTATTTTAAACTAGAGATACTTGATGTGTTTATCCTGGAAACCGATTAACTTCTGGCTTAATTATTTTCTAGATAGAGTTATCAGTTAAACGAAATGTCGAGGAAAATGTCTAAAACTGGAAGTAGAAGTTGAGTCTCCTTTTTCATTTTTTCCTAATTACAGGATCATGAAATGGAGGAAACAATATATATATATATATATATATATATATATATATATATATATATATATATATATATATATATATATATATATACAGTGATGATCATATTTATTGGCACGGTAAAATAAAAGTTAAATTTTGTCTAATAAATTCTAAAAAAGGGATTAAATTAAAGAAAATAACAAAGTATATTATGTATTTTTAACTGGCCTTTCCGATGCAGCAATCGGATTTTAGAAAAAATAAATAACAAAGGAACAACAAACATAATTGCAAAAAACCCTTGTTCAAAATTATTGGCACGGCTTTGTTTTTCTTTTAGTATCAGTATAATATCAATCAATTTCCAGTTTACGTGCTTTCTGAACTTTTTTATAGCCATATTATGCTTGTTTAACGCTAATTCAGTGAATAATTTTTTTCAGATAATTTTTAGATAGCGATTTATTTAAACTATTATCAGTGACTAAATTATAATTTTCAATCGCCATGGTTAAAACTAAGGAACACAGCGAAGACGTCAGGAAGCTTGTTGTAGCACGCCATACCAATGGGGAGGGCTATGATGAGATTTCAAAGAAGCTAAACCTTCCCAAATCCACTGTTAGAGGGTAGAGGGAGAAAAAGGATTCTTTCCCCAAGAGATGAACGGAAAATTGTTCGACAAGTAAAACAAAACCCAAGGATCTCTGTTGGGGAGATTGTTGAAGAACAGAGCACCTCTGGAGTGAATGTATCTCGACATACAGTTGGTAGAGTTTTGAAGAGAGCTGGTTTAAAAGCATGTCGTCCGAGAAAGACTCCCTTATTGAAGCCTATGCACCTGAAAGCAAGGCTAGCCTTTGCAAAACGTCATATTGATAAAGATGTTGCATTCTGGAAACGTGTTCTATGGACTGACGAAACGGAAATAGTTATTTGGCCATAATAAAGTGTCTTATATTTACAGAAAATCTGGCGAAGCTTTCCTGCCTAAGAACACCATACCCACAGTGAAGCACGGTGGAGGCAGTTTGATGTTTTGGGGATCCTTTGCTGCCTCTGGACCAGGGCGACTTGTTAAGGTCACAGGTACATAAAAAAGGAAGATTATGTTAAAATATTGGATGAAAACCTGAAAGACTCTGCTAAAGAGCTCTCACTTGGTCGTCGTTGGTGGTTCATGCAAGATAATGACCCAAAGCATTCGGCTAAACTGACTAAGAAATGGCTTGAGGGCAATCATATTAATGTTTTGGAGTGGCCATCACAAAGCCCAGACCTTAATCCAATTGAAAATTTATGGAGAACATTAAAATTGAGGGTAATGCAAAGGAAACCTAAGAATCTTATTCAATTGGAGGATTATTGTCAGGAAGAGTGGGCTAAAATTACTACTGAAGAGTGCAACAACTTGGTTGTAAACTATGAAAAGCGACTGAGGAAGGTAATCAAGGCCAAAGGCTATACAATTGATTATTAAATAAATCGTGCCAATAATTTTGAACAAGGGTTTTTTGCAATTATGTTTGTTGTTCCTTTGTTATTTATTTTTTCTAAAATCCGATTGCTGCATCGGAAAGGCCAGTTAAAAATACATAATATACTTTGTTATTTTCTTTAATTTAATCCCTTTTTTTAGAATTTATTAGACAAAATTTAACTTTTATTTTACCGTTCCAATAAATATGATCATCACTGTATATATATATATATATATATATATATATATATATATATATATATATATATATATATATATATAAAAGATGTCCTAAAAGAAGCTGATCGTTAAAAAAATTCATAACTTTCTTAATTTTTTAATATGTTTCTTTTATTTTTTCAGATAATCTAGAGTAACCCTTCCAAAGTCACCATGAGTCATTACACTACGAAGGAGCGGGTATTTATCGTATAGTCGTCTTTTCGATTGAATGAGTCAGAAACTCAAAGAGAATTTCGACGAAACTTCAACACAAGAAATTCTCCTACTCCCAATGCAATAAAAGCTATGGTGGCTCAATTTCATGAGCAAGGGTCTCTATGTGACCTCCGTAAATCTGGTAGATCCCGTACGGCAAGAAGTGATGAGAATCATGAGAGATTAGCAGAGAGTGTGGCCGAGAATCCATCCATATCAGTATGAAGGAAGTCAAGTCAAATTTGGGTCTCTCGATCAATGTGGTTCCAACAGGACGGTGCAATGGCGCATACGGCACAGCAACCGAATAATTTCTCGTTGCTGTGAGATAAATTGGCCACCCTTCTCGCCAAATCTCACATGTGCAGATTTCTTTCTTTGGGGTTACCTCAAAGACCGGGTATACGCAAACCAACCAGCCACAATAAATGCCCTTAGAAACAATATAGAGGAGGAAATTAGGGGCATAAGCCCTGAAACATAAAGTGATGTGCTGGACAATGCCCTGCAGAGAGCACATGAATGTGAAAATGAAAATGGTGGACATTTGAGTAACATCATTTTTCATAACTAAAATTATACCTTGTTAAAAACATAACTTAGATTAAGTTGCGCAAATAAAATTATAATAATTAGACTGATATGTTACTATATCTAGAACATCACGGAGAGAGTCATCTACCAACATATGAAAATTGGTAAGCATAACTTAAATATTGAGGAAGTTTATCTAATTTAAAATCCATCAGTTTCTTTTGGGAAATCCAAATACATATATACATACATACATATATATATATATATATATATATATATATATATATATATATATATATATATATATATATATATTTTTTTTTTAAGCCTTAATTTTTTTGATTCATCCAGCCTTGACAGACGTGTTTTAAATATTATCTCTAGTGCTTTTCTTTTAATGATTTGGAATTCATTCCATTTGTGCTTTTTTCCAAGGAACTCTGCCTTTTGGATGATTTTGGACCATTTGGAATTTACCCATTGGATTGAAATTTTAAATTCGACTGTTTTGGATTTTACCATTTTTGGATTTTTACCCTTCACCGGACTATCCATTCATGTGAAATCTTTTTATTATTTTTCTTTTGCCTCCTGTTCCCCTTACCTCACCCCTCTTTTTAACCAAGTAAGATCTGTGACTTACTTGTAGTTTCATTAAATACTTTTATATGCAAAATCCGATCCTGCATTTTGCTAATTCCTGCTCTCTGATGAGAAGTAGAGTATTTCTTCGAAACTCCGCGGATTAAGGACTATCCACTTATCTTGTGCTTCCTTTTTTTAAAATTAAATATGTTTTTAACTCTTTTTCAAGATGTCTTTTAACATACTTTATTAATCATTTGTTCATATATATATATATATATATATATATATATACATACATATATATACATATATATATACATACATATATATATATACATATATATATATATATATATATATATATATATATATATATATATATATATATATATATATATATATAGGATATCCCAAAAGAAGCTGACGGATTCAAATGCTAACGCTTTTATTTTTTCTCTTATGTTTTTTATTTATTTTTTTATTTTTTATTCATATATGTATTTAGTGTCTTTGTTTTTTGGTTGTCTCTCGAACTTTCCCGTTCTTAAGTTTAAATTCGCCCCCCCTCCTCAACCGAGCAAAGGCCATCACTTTTCTCTATTTCAGAATATAGCCCTGAACTAATGAAAACGAAAGATAAATAGCTCAAGCAAGATAAATTTCTGAATTTAATACGAACGGGAATTTATTTTTCTATGTTGGAAGTTAGAACTTCATTTAAAGCAAAAATAAATATATAAAAAACTAAAATTAACAAATCATATGCGCATGTGCATGGAATATGAAAGATGAATTCTATGTTCTATAAATAGACAAAAACACGATATCCACACTTCCACCTAAAATATGGTCACTTGTGCTGGAACACAAAGTGTTAAAAACAGGGCGACATGTGTTAATTTTCTTAAATTCATTTAAATTCTAACAAATAGCATTAATATGGGAGGGGAGACTATTTTCAAATATCATCCTAAATTGGAAATGGATCAACGGACTTGTATTAAGTAGATATTAATAAGTCCCTCTTACCTTTTTTTTTTTAATGGAGAGTAGATAAGGCACTGTGGATGTGTTATCGGCAGCTCCAGTAACTCTCGCCTCCCCTTATTTGTCCCTCAGTCCTCATTTCTAATGAGTGATTTTTCTGACAAAGGGCGAAGAAAAAGCTGCTTTTCAGGTAGGCAGTACTTGAGATGTTAGAAATTTTCTGCTTCTATGTCTATGCTTGTGGCCATGTCACTAGTAAGGGTGCTGGAGGTAAACGTTTCATCTGGGTTGATGTTACCCGCCTGATAGTCAGAGACCCAAACCTTGGATTAACCACTAAGGAGGCTGTCTTATCAGAAGATGCAAAGTACTGGGGCTGCTGTATTGCAATTTGTTGAATGGATTCTGGACCATGCAGTAGTTTCTGGTGGGGCCTCTCGATGCCATAATAGTGGGTAATTGTTACGGCTTTACTTTATTATGTGCTACAAAAATATTCTTGTCTTTTTCTTTCTTACTTTCCCTCTCTGTCCTGCTCTAAGCAAATCTATCGACCTGTTCCACAAATTCCAAAACCTCAACATGAAATATCTCCAGAAAAAACATGAATAAACCTAGAACCCCATCCTCCAATGTAGACCCCTACTACCATGTCTCCTTCTCCAACATCGGGGCTCTTCGTTCCAACCTTCCAGAGGTTGAAATCCAATTACAAAAGACAAAGCCGGACATTTTCTTCCTAAGCAAAACTGGTATAGGGCCGACCACTTCCCTAGATGAGTTCATAATTAAAGGATACTCTAATATCTAAATCTAACCCCCAAAGATTGGCAGGGGCATGGAATATGTGCTTACATTAAAGATGGCTTTCCGAGTGGTAGGGATATCCCCAGAGAAGACCCTAATTTACATTATATGTGCTTCCGGGTTGCACTTGCTCACACCACCACATTTATATTTGCCCTCTATTGCCCTCACAACAGTGAAGTTACTATCTTTAAGAATATATCTGAGAAAATTGACCATATCCTGTCTCATCCTTCGGCTAACATTCACATTTGTGGTGACTTCAATGTTCACAATGTGGAATGGTTGACCCATTCAAACAAGACAGATGATGAGGGGATGTGCTGTCATGATTTCGCCATTTCCTATTACCTCACTCAGATTGTCCACGAACCAACCAATGTGCCCGATATTACCGGTGAGTATGTAAGCCTTCTAGACCTTTTTTTCACAACTTCCCCTGAGCTATGTGCATGTTCCTTTCTATCTCGTCTGGGATCTTCCGACCACTCGGTTGTATCAGTTAAGATAAAAATGAAATGTAATAAGTCTTTAGACGTACCTCTCTACTGTACCATATATCGATACTCTATGGCTGACTGGGATAGCTTCTGCACATTTATATCTGATCTAACTCTGTATTCCATGTTTAAAAAGGATGTGTCCTCTATAGTATCAGACCTGACCGAATGGTTAATTGTAGGCATAGACCGGTTCATACCATCCAAAAAAAATCCAACAAAATCCTAAGAACGTGCTGCTGCCATCGCGCACAGAAATTACTTTTTCCATTGCTTCAAATGTAATAGATGTACTAAAGCTGTTTTTTCAGAACTGCCAGCAACCACTGTAAAAGAGTAATAAAAAAAATGCAAGACAGCTATATGCTTAGTCTGTTAAATCCAAGGTAGTTAAGCAGCAGCTTGGTTCCCACCAGTTTTGGCAAATAGCAAACAGGATCCTGAACAGAAGTGTGAGTTCTATCCCAACCATCATCAATGGACCAGAGGTCATCTCGTAAGAATCAGACAAAGCCAAACTATTTGCCAAGAACTTTGCAACTAATTCTACCCAATGCGACGAAGGCCATCAACTCTCCGTATTTCCTCCTATAACAGATAACACGCTATGCAACATACAAATATTTGTGTGTGAAGTCGCCAAGCTAATCAAGAACCTTGATTCGAGTAAAGCAACTGGCCCTAACGGCATTCCAATTATAGTGTTAAAAAAGCTTTAACCAGAACTTGCCCCCATACTTACAAAACTGTTTAAGCGTTGCCTTAAGGAGAAGTGTTTTTCAACACCCTGGAAAACCTCATCAGTATGCCCTGTATTTAAGAATTCAGGTGATAAATCGTATCCCTCTCAGCACAGACCAATAAGTCTCCTGTGTGTCATGAGGAAGTTGTTGGAATCCATATTAAATAAAGAGGTAGTCAACCACCTCAGCAGAAATAGCCTTCTTAGTGACATGCAATATGGTTTCCGTTCTGTTAAATCTACAGCAGATGTGGTAACAGTTATATCTCATAGGATTAGTGAATCTCTCGACAAAGGCTTCCTTTTTAAGGAAATTGCTCTTGACATATCAAATGCCTTCGATAAGGCATAAAGGCCTACTCCACAAGATTTCCAGCTACGGTATAACTGGAAATATTTTCTCGATTATTAAATCGTTTCTCTCTGATAGGCTTATAAGAGTAGTGGTTGATGGGCAGAAATCAGAGGCTCACAGTATTAATGCTGGAGTCCCTCAAGGGTCTATCCTGGGCCCAACTCTCTTCTTGATCTACATCAATGATCTCCCAAAACACATACTTAAATCATTCATTAACATCTATGCTGATGACACGACCATCTATAGCAACACATCAAAATCCGTAAATGACAAAGTTCTCTCTGATTCTCTTTCCTCTGATCTTGAGCACGTGGTACAGTGGGGGAAGATGTGGCTGGTTACTTTTAATGCATCTAAAACCAAGCTCCTATTTTTACATCATCAACGCTCTGATTCCCATCTGGCATCAATTGAAATGGATAACTCTCGTCTTGAGGTGGCTCCATGTTTTGACAAGCTTCTGGGATTGACCTTTACTCCTGACGTGAAATGGAACACGTACATCAAATATGTTATCAAGGTCGCTGGAAAAATTGTAGGATCCTTCTACCACTCCAAAATATATCTCACAGCTGATGCAATTCTCTATCTATATTAAAACCAAGTACGTCCAAGGATGGAGTACTGCTGCCACATCTGGGCAGGAGCTACTAAAAACAGCCTATTCTGTCTTGCCTGTCTACAAAATAAACTTCATGGCTTAGTGGGGGATGCCCTTTTCTCTTCCCTGCAACCTCTCTCCCACAGAATAGACGTTGTGAGCCTATCTTTGTTTTATCGGTATTTCCATGGCACCTCCTTGTCTGAGCACCAATCTCTGGTCTCCCGTCGCCAATATTTCACGAAAAACACCCGTCTAGCTGAAACCACTGTCAATAGTTTTCCCCATTCTTTATCTGTGCCTAAATCAAAACGTAGATTCCATGAACAGGGCTTCTTTCTCAGAAGTGCACGCCTATGGAACTCTGTTCCGTTTGCCTGTTTCTCACCTGTCCACAACTTGGATGTCTTCAAGTACAACATAAACTAATTCCGCCCCCTTAAGTAAGTGACTTTATCAAATCTCCATTACTACGATATTATCCCATTTATTACTGTACACGCAATAACCCTTATTCCTGAGTGGCTTCTAGGCCTTGGTAAGTGGTAACTGCCATATAATATATATATATATATATATATATATATATATATATATATATATATACTATTGTTCTTGTTTTTGATTTCTCACGTATTTAAATATCTTTCTAAACAGTAGCATACATAGATAAATTCTAAACATATTGGCCAATCAGCACAACTTTTAGAACATAGTTGCAAAACATAAGGTTGAGTAATGTCTGCTATATTTAATTTAATTTAGTTTCATGTGAAGAAAGCAAGGAGAAGATGAAGCTAACCTTGAAAATTCATCTACGTTGCTTGCTGTGAATGTTTACGAAGATATATTAGTCATTACAAAATATTCTTCCAATTTCAGAATCTTTGAAACATTTTAAGAGTGTTTTTAGGTATAAAATATTGGCACGGCATCTCATTTGCAAATTCAAATATTTCAAATTTCATTTAATTTGATTCATTGTTATTAGATACCAATTAAGCAAGATTTTAGGAATTTCAATGACGCCATAAGATCTCTTAAAATTAAGTCTTAAATTTAAGACTGTTTTAGACTCGAAACCATGAAAGCATGTGCATTTTATCATATGTAAATAAGGATTCTAATATAAAGGTTATTGCCATTATATCTTCATAAGTGAGTATAAGTGCCAAACTGTTCGTTTCATAAAATTACTTTTACACGTTCTAGAATATGCATTATATATATATATATATATATATATATATATATATATATATATATATATATATATATATATATATATATATACAAGTTAGAAAAGCATTTCATCCAAGGCATGAAAATTGTTAAACAAAATGTTTTTACTATAGGTTTTAAAAATAAAGGTACAAGATTCAATTTGAAATTTATTTATCTTCAAAGTGTATTTTTATAAATTTTACAAAGTAAAGTATGCAAATTTAATACCTTACTTTGTAAAATGTATAAAAGTGCACTTTGAAGATAAATAAATTTCAAATTAAATCTTGTACCTTTATTTTTAAAACCTATAGTAAAAACATTTTGTTTAACAATTTTCATGCCTTGGATGAAATGCTTTTCTAACTTGTATTCTATCTTTTTAAGATTATATTTTATTTAATTTATTAATTTGGATTTAAAAAAAGATGAATGTGATTTTGTATGTATTTATAAGAACTCTCCTACTCTCTATTTCTGATTGGATTTCTCCTCATACCACAACTCATTTTTGCAACCCCCTCTTTGTATTATTACAGGTCTGAATATTCTCTCTGTTTCAGTTTGTAATTCTCCTCACTCCACAACTCTTTTTTGCAACTCTCTCTTTGTCATACATGTCTGAATAATAAGAAAAGCTAAATTTTTTTAACAAAAACTTTAAAATAACTTTTTCAGATTAATTTTTTTAAAACTTCTTTCAGAATAGAAAATCTTTTCAATTTAATAAGGAACATGTTTCATATAGGTTTCATAAAAAATATTCAGTAGATAACGAAAAAACTAGAGATGAAAATTTCAAAAGAAGTGTATAACTGGTTACGCTCAATAGTAGTCCTCACTAGCGAAAGACTTTGTAATTGTTATTCTATTATTATTATTATTTAAAAAATTTTGTGTCCTGCGCTTTCACGCGAGGACTAATATAGCAATGAGTAATGACTTGTCTCATCTAACAACTTTCTGTACACAAAAATACAAAATATAAATACGCTCTTATTTCCGGATTTTCCTTTTAATTGAGCATTCTGCTGGATTTCTTTTTTCAAAAATTATTATTATTATTATTATTATTATTATTATTGTTGTTGTTATTATTATTTAGTAAACTACATCCACGTGTGTATTCGTTTACTAGTCAGCGTGGTGGAAGCTAGAAAGATTAAAAAACCAAGGCCAAGAGTCTGAAGTCTGTAGTATTGCAAACAAAATAAACAAATAAATAGCACAGGCAGAGAGACACGCTCCCACATCTCTCTCCCTCCTTCTTTATCTATCTATCTATCTATCTATATCTATCTATCTATATATATATATATATATATATATATATATATATATATTTGTGGGTGGGTGGGGGGTGCGGATATATATAAATTGACATTATTTATAGCTACAATTAAGTAAGATAAAGATAATCCGTATAGAAGCCACCAATGTTTTTCGTCAAAATATGATATCTATTTCCTCATTTTTTATTTCAATCATTTGAAAGAGTCTTTTGTTCCTGTGTGTCTTAAAATATTACTATTTTCTCGGTTACAACCAGTAAGAATTTTATCTACGAACCACCTCCTACTTACACTAAACACCAATGTATCTGCGTATAAGCACGCACATATACACGTATGCGCACACACTAACGCACACACTAACGCACACACACGCATATCTATGTATTGATATTTATATACTTTTAGTAAAAAAGGGGCAGTAAAAAACATTTTTGTTTTTCTAACTATGTCTATAGTTCTCTGAATATATATATATATATATATATATATATATATATATATATATATATATATACTAGCAGGGAGACCCGACGTTGTCTGGGATTAAATGATGATCAAGGAATATTTTATTCTCTTACATTTTTATTGTCTTTGAATTCAGGGAAATTGCCCATTTTTCAATCAAATCGATTGAATACCTGCGTAGACATCCATCCTGGTTCACCGGGAGGAAGCTTCACATGCCTCCCCGCAGTGACTTACTTCACAATAGATTTTAGTCTGCATTGCACTGTAGAGAACCTACTGTTGATTTTATAAAATCATTTTTATATATAACTGCTGGAATAAAAGTTTAAAATGTAAAAGTCAAGTATCATGCTTTAATTGTGCTCTAAACAGAAACATTCTTTTCAAACGAGCCATTACCACATCAAATAACCTGCAGTGGATTTATATGCTTCGGCTTGTACGGTGATAATGGCTTGAATTTAAGTTTAAAATGAAAAAGTCAAGCATCATGGTAAAATTGTGCTTTAAACAAAGACATTCATTTCGAACACGTCTCTGTCATATCAAAGAACCCGCTGTTGATATGTCGCATCTTTCAGTTTACGTGGTAATAAAACTTCTCAAATGCACTTGTGATTTTAGGTGTTGTAAGGCATTTTCGAGTGCATACAGAAGGAACACACACACACACACACACACACAAAGTTCCTTATATATATATATATATATATATATATATATATATATATATATATAAGGGTAAAAGAGAAGATCTGACTCATATTTAGCCCAATCACATTGCAAATTTATTTCAACCCTGTGCAGGCCTCATCAGATGAGACGAGCTAGTAAGGTTTGTACTTGATTTAAAAGTCCAATTGAGCTAAGTTGATGTTGGATTTTTTCTTTTAATTCTTAAGTGTGCTCTACTCTGCATTAAGTTCTCACACTTTAGATTTCCTACAAGAACTATATGATCCTTTTAAAACACTACCATATATATATATATATATATATATATATATATATATATATATATATATATATATATGTGTGTGTGCGTGTGTGTGTGTGTGTGTATATGTGTGTGTGTGGGTGGGTGTGTATGTATGTGTGTATATATATATATATATATATATATATATACACAGAAAGAGAAGAGAGACACATATAAGGTAAGATTAAACGTGAAAAGTAAACTCGTTCCTCTCGCGTTCCCACTATTTTTTTTTTAATCCTCACATTCCATTCTGGTAACTCGATGTTTTCTGTGATGGCTGTTGTTTGGAGTTTGTCGCATGTTGAAACTTTCAGTCCACTCATGATATTCATCATCATTCATATGCCAATCTGTTCTATTAACCCCGATCCTTAAGTACTTTTAGCATTGATAAATAGTGACTGATTAGTGAAAGAATAACAAAATGTTTCTTATAAAATCAGTTGATGCGGCTTCCAGGCAGCTTGAAAAGCTAGTGACGAATGATATATTGAATTCTAAGTGAAACCCTATTCTATACGTTTTATATATGAAGTAACTATGATCACAGTTAAAGCGACAGATAAAAATGCAATAGACATACAAGAAAATGGCGGTTTGTCATCAAGATTACCAAACGTAGTCTTACAAGTCAAACTAAAATTACCGCTCAAGTCTTTGGCAGAGGAATTTAAAGCTGGAAAGGTCAGGTTCTAAATGAAGCTGGAAAATTCCACAGACACAGTGATAAAGACAGTACAACTCTCTTTTAAAACAGGGAGGACGTGGAAAGTTCGAAAAACTATAAATGAAGCTAAAAAAATCCTAGCTCTCAAAGCAAAGAAGCCATCGGACTCACTCAGTAGGAAGATATGCGCGAGCCTTTTCCAGTCTCACACAAAAACACGCGTTCACATTTCAAGCTATATTACTTGTCATATACATACGCGCACACAAACATACGCGCGCACGTCCACACACGTACATATATTCACGTTCGGGTACATACACTCACATTCACGTGTATATACACACACGCTAACGTACACACATGTACTCACACACGCGCACACGTACGCACACAGATGGACGACGTCAATTCCCTTTAATGGAAATCCACACATGCACAAAAGACCACCGGAAACACCTATAAAAGAAAGAGCAACAAGCGACTTCTCTCTTTTCCGACCTGCCTTTCCGAGGTGGTTGGTCGTTCGAAACTCCTAACAAACGGTTCCCAGTTCGATACAAAACACCTGATGAAGGCCGGAGAGCAAAACGGCCGAAACGTTGTGACTATAACAACCTGTTATCTCTACTTAAAATTATTAAAACGAAGTCAGTCATGGACATGCGAGCTATTAAATAAAGGTTAACTAAGTTGCATATTTCTTTGAAAAACGAATAAACTATTCATTTTTATAGGTTTTTATTGGATGGTTGGATTCATTTCGATTTATTTTTTAATAGCGGCTAAGGTGTCAGAATTGAAAAACATAGTTGACTTTGGCAAGAGTAAATCGAATAAAGCCGTTACTTCTGCTGTTCCTTTTGCCCATGCGCAAAATTGAACATTGATGTCTTAAAATCACTTCATTTTTAACCTTTTATATCCATCTGTCGCTATAGATGGTGAAACGATGAATTACAACACAAAGTTTGCATCAAGTAAAATTTAATTTTATGACCAGGCAACAACGAGCGGTCTGCTAGTATATATATATATATATATATATATATATATATATATATATATATATATATATATATATATATATAATTTTTGTCTATTAATTCAATATTTGACTCTTTCCAACTTTTGAATAACAATCTTCAGTTCTGGCAAGAACTGGCTGATGTAATCATTATATTTATCTTAAGTCCGAGTATTTTCCAATTCTTCTGGATTCATCGCGTCAGGGATAGATAAAGCTAACAGGTTTTGAACAATTTATATAAACCCTTACTGTTCAGATTCACAAAGTGTACACCCCATTTTCCTCCAGAACGTAAACCATACCCTGATATCTTAAAAAACTAATATAATTTATGAATCTCGTTTCAATATCGATTTTGTTGGTCTGATGAAGTGTTTTTTCTTGAATTGGGCTTCTACTGAAACATGTATGCACATATATAACCAATAATGTTTGTATAATAAACAGACTATATACTAGCTCTCTTCTGCATTGAGCACTCTTTAATAATTACGCAAGTTTCATTGGAGTTCCATCTAGGAAACTAATCGATACAACCATTATATATATATATATATATATATATATATATATATATATATATATATATATATACTCGGGTTTTTTTATATTCAAAAGTAATGGACTAATGAATTCAACGAGGTTGTTAGATAGTGCTCAATAAAAAGAGCTAAAAATACTTGTTTATTGTTATATAAACATGCTCACATCCCGCTGCTACAAATAGCCACTTGTTTCAATCAAACAACAGATATCATCAGGCAGCGACTTGACTATTCAAAAGTTCAATGAATAAGGTTATATGAAGGTTATTCATTGAACTTTTGAATAGTCAAGTCGCTGCCTGATGATATCTGTTGTTTGATTGAAACAAGTGGCTATTTGTAGCAGCGGGATGTGAGCATGTTTATATAACAATAAACAAGTATATATATATATATATATATATATATATATATATATATATATATATATATATATATATGAAACTCGCGTAATTATTAAAGGGTGCTCAATGCAGGACAGAGCTAAATTAAACTACGTACAACACACATTATCCACTTTTACGCTTAGTCAACTAAAAAAAAGCTTATTTAGAGATTAGTTTAGTAATAAGGTTGCACAGCAAATTATTTAACTGACAGTTTACTTATAAGCACATATCATTATGTATATATACACACAAACATATGTATACATATCTATCTATCTATCTTTATATATCTTTATATATATATATATATATATACAGACATATATATATGTAATCATTTTATTTTTATTTTTTCTATCGTCTTATATTTATCTTGCAAAAAGTGGCCCATAAAAACGTCGCTCATACCAGAGTACAATGAGTTCATTTTTCATTTTTTATCAGTCAAGTTTTTTCCTGTTTTTACTTTCATTCTGTCATATAGAATCATAAATAATTGCTTTTCAGAACGAAGATAAGCAAATCGAGCGTAGGTGGTCCGTAAGCTACACTAGCTGCAATACCCGTCTCATGACGGTTTCAATATGGAACACAGTTGGATCCTTTAAGAATGATGCAATAAAACATATTGCTTCACCAAAACTTGATATTGTTTTCAATGTATAAGTGTGATAGTCTTATCCATCAGCCTGCCTGTCTGGCTATGCAATTAAAATTTAAGAGGAATACATTCACACGCTTCAAAGGACTACTATTAGTCACATTCAATGTCGAACATGCATATAACTTTTCGTAAAAAAAATTATTTACACGCGCACTCGTCTTATAAAATAACTAATTTTTAACAAAAATAACAATTTACTTACCGGGGAAAATTTGTTTACATAACATAAACTTTCAATTATATGCATTGTTAAATGCACACACACACACACACACACACACACACACACACACACACACACACACATATATATATATATATATATATATATATATATATATATATATATATATATATATATTACTCATCCACAGACAGATTGTTTTGCTGTATCACAGTTCACCAGTGTCTGTGTGTGTCTGTGTGTGTTTGTGTACATTTCCCTACCAAATAACTCTGTCGATTTTCGGTCTACAGACTCAAGATTTAATATACGGAGTATTTAGATTTGGGAAAATCTATTTAATCGGGAAATTTAGCTATTAAGAGACTAAAGTTCAACGATTTGACCGTTGAAAACTCTACCAAACTCCTCCGCCAATTTTGGGTTTAAACATTTGAACTTTAAATGTAGGTTACTTGGACTTGGATCAAACTTTTTAATTTAATTTGAGCCCAAAACAATAAATGTCAAATTAGGCTCAAAGTAAGAAAACAATTGACCTCTGCGGTCTATACCAAATTACTCAGCCAAATTCTGGTCTAAGCATTTGAAATTTTACATAAAAGGTATTCAGAGATAGGGCAAGCTTTTTAATCGGTTTGGGTCGAAATTTGAGCTGCCAAGGGGTCAAAGTGCAAAAGATTTGACCATTGCGGTATCTAGCAAACTACTCAGCCAATTCTGGGTCTAAACAAGCATTTTAATCAGTTTTAGGCGAACATTTGGCTGCCAAAATGTCAAAGTTGAAAGTGTTGACCTTTGCAGATTCAACCAGATTCCTACGCCAATTTTGGGTCTAAAGACGTGAAATTTTAGATGTAGGTAACTTGGACATGGATCAAACTATATTTTAATTTAAGACCAAAATTTCATAATGTTTTTAGGGATACAAAATTTAAATATAGCAATTAGGAAGAGAAGACTTTTATGATTCATGATTAAAAGTATATATATATATATATATATATATATATATATATATATATATATATATATATATATATATATATATATACATTCCTTTAATCTTCTCTCCAAAAAGAGGGGAAAGGGGGAACAGGAGAGAAAAGAAAAAGAAATGGGAAGCCAGCTGACCGGTTTCGACCCTCGCTTCTCAAAGCTGCATCGAGGGAATTTTTAAAACAAAGAATGAAAAAGCGATTAAAATTGCGTTTTATTCAATTTACAGGGAGAAAAAAAAAAGTGGAAAAACGATTAAAATAAAACAGGGTTATGGTCGAATACCCTAGAGATTAATCACGTTCAAACCCAGGAGGCAAACTTGTCAAGTGGGTCAAAAACGGTGTACTTCCCACGATCGTAGCTAGTGAGATAAGACCCTCTGGATCTATCCGCCCTAGGTTATATGTTCTCCCTAAAACCCATAAAGCGGATATCCCATAAAAGCCCATTCTCTCCATGGTAGGGTCATCACAACACAAGGTCTCAAAATGGATCTTTGACATTTTACAACCTGTTTTACAACATTATAGTAAATATTGTCTTAAAGATTCATTTTATTTTGCTGACTTTATTAAAAAGTCTAAGATTGTTAATAGATTTATGTGCTCTTATGATATTAGCAATCTTTTTACTTGTGTCCCTGTTTTGGAGAGATTAAAGGAATATATATATATATATATATATATATATATATATATATATGTGTATGTATATATATATATATATATATATATATATATATACACAAATTTACTTTTAATCATGAATCATAAAAGTTTTCCCTTCCTAATTGATGTATATATATGTGTGTTGTGTGTGTGTGTTGTTTCCTAAACGATTGTACATGAAAAAATTGGATTTCGTATTGTTCAGCCTATGTAAACTTAATAATTTCACAATTATTAACCCCTCATCTTTTCTATATGAAGCTCTAGGTTAACATCGCCTATTGAGCTTTTCATAACTGCAATACTCCTTGCTCTTATGTACCTTTTCTATAACAGTATATATACACATATATATATATATATGAATATATATATAAGTGAAATTGTTTACGCGCGAACGCGCGTGTGTACGTGTGTGTGTGTGTGTGCATTTCCCTAGTAAACTACTCTGTCCATTTTCAGTCTACAGACTCGAGATTTCACATATGGGGTATTGAGATTTGGGATAATCTTTTTATTCGGTTTTCAGCCAGAAATTTGGTTGTGAAGGGGTCAAAGCTCAACGATTAGACCTTTGAAAACTCTACCGAACTTCTCCGATATTTTTAGGTCTAAACACTTGAAATTTTAGATGTAGATTACCTGGACATGAATAAAACTTTTCATATGTATATATATGTATTAAAAATAATAAATAAATAAATATATATATATTTATTATTTTTAAAACAGTAATCTACGTACACGCGTGTTTCAAGGTTTTTACCTCTCATCAGCGTAGTTTAACTGTTTCTAGGGATCGAACCTCAGACCATGTTTACCACAGTTCGGTGCCTTAACCGTTAGGCCATAATCCCTAGATTAATTATACTGTTTATTTTTATCGCTTATAAATTTAGATTTTGTTATTGTTGTTTTTTCAAGCGATACATACGGTTAATATTGGCGCCGCCTCGGAGCTCATTTTTTTATTTACTTAGAAAGTCGCCCTTTTTAATTTGGACGTATATAACATTTTTATTTATTTTATTATTTTTAAAACAGTAATCTACGTACAAGAGTGTTTCAATGTTTTTACCTCTCATCAGCGTAGTTTAACTGTTTCTAGGGATCGAACCTCAGACCATGTTTACCACAGTCAGGTGCCTTATATATATATTATTTTATTTTTTTTATATTATATATATATATTATATTATATATATATTTTATTTTATTTTTTTATTTTATATATATATAAGACTCGAAATTTGATATACAAGGTATTGAGATTTGGGAAAATCTTTGTAATCCGTTTTCGGCAAGAAATTTGACTATTAAAGGGTCAAAGTTCAACGATTTGACCTTTGAGAACTACCAAACTCCACCGCCAATATTGGGTAAAACAATTGAAATTTTAAATATAGGTTCCTTGGACATGGATCTTACTTAATAACTCAATTTGAGTCAAAACAATAAATTTTAAGGGGTCTTAATAGGGGTCAAAGTTTTAAAAAATTTACCCCTGCGGTCTCTACCAAATTACTCAGACAAAACATGGTCTAAACATTTGAAATTTTACATAAAGGGTATTCAGAGATAGAGCAAGCTTTTTAATTAGTTTTAGTCGAAAATTTGAGCTACCAATATATAAATGTATGTATGTTTGCATGTTTGCTTAAGACTTTTGACAGAGGCGACGGATTTTCACAAGGTTAGTATCGTTTTGAAGCTCAACCCTTCAGATGACAAATACCGAGAAATTGGCTAAAAACATTAATTTCTTCACTCTTAACTGGACTGTTACAGGGAGGGGTCGCTTTTTTGCCGATATTTTCTAAAGTCATCCCTCTTTTCGATTGTCTAGACTTAACTTAAACCTACGTCATTTCCGGTTTGACGGTGGTCGTAACAGCAAAGAAGTCACGTTTTCCCGTTCTTTTCCTCCTTCGCGTTACGGGTTCTATCACGTTTTTTTTGCTCAATACACACCTCCAAACACCCGGGCAACGCCGGGCACTCATGTTAATATATATATATATATATATATATATATATATATATATATATATATATATATATATATATATATATTCTCTGTTTCGTTAATAAGTCTGTTTTCCTTTTTCTTATACATACTTACGGGTCTTCGAATTCAGATCAAGACCACTTTTATTTCTATGCATATATTCCAATTTATAATATCATTATATCTGAAGTTCACGCTTTTCTTGCATACCGTTTCAAATTTCAAGATTCCGATCCTTCTAGTCAAGTAAACTATTTTTTTTATTTCATGAAAACTACATTGAGCAATAACTTTACATGATATAGATGACGATAGAAAAGCGTTCAGCTTTGGAGGTTATAGCATTATATAATTGAAATCTATATAATTATGTGTCTTTTAAATGAGATTAAGGAATCCCTTTTAAATGTGGAAGAGGTTAGAACCCAAAATACTTCAAGAAAATCTAAATCATGTTTTTCTGTAGTGAATATAAGTGTGAAAATAAATAGTGGGGAAGGGGTTGGAGATCAGTCGAGCGCCTACCTTGAATATAATTATAATGTAGAGAGATACTAGCAAGTCTCTTCTGTGTGCAAGTAGGTTTAAGAAAGAGACGGGATCATCTATCACTAGATTACAAAGTCGATTTTGTACTTTGGCAAAAAAGAGTGACCCAAGCAGACCGTCGCCAGCATTACTCAATCTTAGAACGTATATAGTTCTGATACAAGTAGAAGATTGCGCCAGAAGTGAGGTATTTTCTGGAACGGTAGAAGATCCAACCATTTTTCCAACGTAAGCAACAGATTTGATGTAAGTCTTTTCATTTTGACTGGAAAGAAATGAACTTGGTTTTAAAAGTGTTAAATATAACAGGCCATTATTTCCCCATTACATCACATTCTTTAAGTCAAAAGAAAGACATTTAGAAAAATCTTGATCATCAATGCTTTTTAAAATGTTACATATATATTAACGAATGGTCTCCAAATATGCTTTTAGCTTTACGAGATGCTAATGAAATCACTTTCTGGTCGAGATAGTATTTTTTCCGGGCAGTAAGCAATGTAAAAACCTGTAGAAAACAAGTTTCTCAATGTAATTTGTGTTATTCTACCAGGCCACAATAAACACCACGCTATTTTTTTTAAATAACAGACGCCCCCCCCCCAAAAAAAGGTGGGCATAAAGTGGGTGTTCATTTTACGTTAAATTAATATAGAAAAGTTATCCCCACTTTTTGAAACTATAATTTCTTCATATCTACTTGTTTCCTGAAATTTTAAACGTTATTTTTGTTTTCAGCACTCTCAAAAATCCATAATAGTTATTAATAATTAAAGGATGTTTTTCAGGATGGAAAGATACTGCACCTTTACCGAAACATTTTATAGATGTAAAATGTGCCAAACATAGGCTCTGGATGATGGATGATCCCCTTAATGTGCGCCATTACAAACCTAATTAATTTGCTGTGAAATATATTTCTTTCAAAAATACATAAAATTCCTGTTTCTATTGTATAAAATTAAAATTTAAATAGGTTTATTTTGTTGCGATTCATAAAACTGTTCTATTTATGTTGTTTATACTATAAACACATTTCTGTACATATTGTTTAAAATGATTAATAATTGTTCATTACTTAAATAAAACCTCTTATTTATAGTGTTTTTGTTTTTCTTCAATACCGTTTAAACGTTTACATGGTAAGGTACATGTGAATAAACGAATTCAGTTCGTTCGAGAGTAATTTGCCACCTAAACTCCAGTCTTGCAAACATAAATACTATATCCTGCCTGCCAGATTAGTAGGCACGAGCTGACTTACACTGCAACTACCAAATTTTTTGGTTCGTTCATAGTATTTGCGCATGGGAATCTTGACAGCGATTAACAAAGTTACATTTTGGGCAAAGCTTTGATCAACCACACCCCCACTTACAAAAAGGGATGTTTATTCCGAAAGCCGTTCTTAACAGAGGGAGGTTGGTGGTGTCCATTCTTAAGGCTGTTCTTAACGTAAGGAGGTTGGTGATTGGGCTACAACAACAACAACAACAACAGATTTATTTTATTTTTACAGGGGGGGCATACAAACACCGGGCAACGCCAGTTTACGGATGTATCTATACTCGTATCCAAATTGAATATTGAACTGCTCATATCTTTGGATCTATGAGACGGAACTACATGAAAAATTGAACGCTTTTTGAAAATTATAATACTATTATATGGTTATAATTTTATGACACTTATTAAAAAAGAACCTATATTTTCAAACCAATAAAATATACCCAAAGTTGCCTACATTTGTATGCATAGTGTCATGAAAAGCGATCTTTGTTTTGCGGTTTCGGGATGAATTTTGCTTAGAGTTTTTTTCTGATTGGTTGTCTGCCCTGTGGCCTTGCTAGGCCAATAATATATATTCCTACTATGTATAAGTTGAGCACTCTGGAAACGGAAATAGCGGCTTATACTTAGTATGAAGCAACCATCTTCAGTAAAGAATATATTTATCTCAGTTATCGGTAGTGTGATAAAATATCTGCAAATGAAGTCTATATAGAGCACTACAATTTACTCTACAGTTAGTTGTGGTTTGATAGGTGCTTGGCACATGGTCGTATGTAAATGTGGACCGTCGCTCAGGTTTTAAATACCAACATGGATATATTGCTACGTCTAGACACACTGAGGAATAAGAAACGCCATAACAACTGTCTGTGGATAAGTGTGTGTTGTGTCAATTTTAATTGTCAATGAATAAACGTTTGGCAATATAGCTTGACAGCGATTTTAGCTTTGTTTTATTTGGTCGATTTCGCCTGGCCGCAAACACGGACATTTTCAGCTTTATTTCCCACTTTAATAAGGATAACGAGACAATTCAGTGTTCAATTTCCCTCAACAAAACCCCACTAATGCACCTCGCCACCTCCGCCAACCCTGACAACATTTAAAATTAATAAGCTATAAGTGATTTGTGGCCCCACTTCATGACAACGGAGAAGCATGTTGTACGGAAATGCACGAAAAAGAAAAAAATATATGCGTATACTTATCTATGAAAAAACAAAAAGCACTGGGACAGAAACCGTGGTAGTAGGAAGGATGGAGGGGTAGAGATTTTGCTTATGAAAACCTAACCATCTTGGCTTCTGTCGACTCACAATAAGGAAACAATAAACAGTAGGTAAATATGTAAAGAGAGTTGCTTTCAATACCTTATTAAATCTTCAGTAAATAAACTTGTTTTATTATACTTCTGTGCCAATGGGATAAACACGCACACACATACATACACGCACATGCAGATATATATATATATATATATATATATATATATATATATATATATATATGTAAATATATATATATATTTATATAAATATATATATATTATATTATATATATAAGGTAGCTGCTTTTATATACCTACTTGAATATATATTTTTTTTTCAGAATGTGAGAGATTATACATAATTATTTCCTCAGCCAAACAGCGTCGCAGCCCACAAGAGCCATGACAGCAAATGAATCGGAAGTCCAAGACTTCCGGTTCGTTTGCTGTCATGGCTCTTGTGGCTGCGACACTGTTTGGCTGTGGAAATAATTTTATATATCTATATATATAAAAATGTAACTCTTGGTTCGTTCGCAATTAATAGTCTAAAAAAACACTGGACGGATGGATTCCACGTTTTGGTATAATATGTTTACTATATCCATGTGTGTTTTTATATATTTCTTTTTAATTATAACATTATACTTAATTTTTCTATGATAAATAGGTGTTTTTCTTTGAACCGATAGGCCATTTTTTTTTTCTTCAGGGACAATTATTTATTGCCGCTTCCTGTCACGTGACCAGTGTTACAATTTAGCGGTTTTCCTGCTAGATCTGGAGATTTCGTTTGCAATCTAGTGGGGGATTCTAGAAAATCTGGAGATATTTGGCACCCACACACCCGCAATTTTAGATTAAAAAAATAAAGAAAAGCGCTTGAAAATACATTAAAACATAAAATAAACTCATTCATGTAAGTAAAAAAAAGTAGCATTTATTTCCTTTGCTAACAATTATTTATTGATTATTTGGTTTGTTTTTCACCTTTTTTCGGCTAACCATTCTTAAATCTCGCTATAAAATCGATTTTTCCAAGTCCATTTTAGGTTGGGGGCATTCCAACCTCCGAAGTTTAGTTTAAAATACGATCTAAGCAACCCTGCTTTATTTAGAAGTATTTAGTCGAAAATTGTAAAAAGCAGGAAACAACAGCAAAAAAAAAAACAAACAAAAAAAACTTATACCAATACAGTAGAATTTAATTATCTACCAACCTAAATACTTTTAATATGCTAAAACAACGTTTTTTTGTTTTTTATTTTTCTAATTTCAAAATATGTTTCACCATTATTGTGATGTTTAATTTGAAGTATATTTCAATTTAACTTTTATTATAAACTGTTTGAGTTTATGATTTGTTTCCTGCAAAAAAAATACCCTCTCTGAAAAAAACAGGCAAAACTATCTGATAAAATATGTAAGCCTTCTGGGGAGCTAACCGCTTCAATATAATTCCAGAAACATATAGTGAGAAAACACGGAACATTTTATATATTGAATATACTATATTTATAATTTTTTTATGGTAGGAAGATTAGCGATTTTTGAAAATTTCAGACGATAAAAGTTAAAAATCTAGCGATTTTCTGGACATTTCTTTCTCCTGATCTCGCGTTTTTTTTTTAAATCTCAGTTGCCAACATTGCATCACTAAAAAAAAAATACAGGCTTAATGTAAACAGAATGTGTTTGCAATATCGGTAAATTTTCAATGGGTTTAATCACATGATTATTGATAATGTAACCATGTGATTGAAATTTAATTTAAATTAACCACACGTGGTCGCTTTCCTATCAAATATTCATCGAAAAATGGTAGGTACACACAAAATGAATGCCGACGCTCAAAGTGTATAAACATTTTGACTCCTCCCTTTACTTAAAAATTCACCAAAAATCAGGCAATTAACGAATTTTAATGAAAATTGCAGTATTTTTCAAATAATGATCGCAGAATATAATGAACTAATTATTTTTACTTAACTCTTAGTGAAAATGTTTTATTTTGTTTAAACAAAAATACCTTTACTAAAGTTATGGTTTTCAGTAATAAATAAAAAACGCAAGAATTTATTTTTGCTTTTTTATACAATTACAGCATCGTAATTTGTAACAATAAAAAATAATGTTTACAGTAACATTACGAAAAAAGCCCGTATTAATGAATTCGATATAACTCGAAGAAAAATGAATTCTCGCATACTATTCAGGAAATTAAAGATTCAATTAGATTCCTATTTCAGTCACCTAAATTATTTAGGGTGAAATGAGTTTAGGAATTTATAGCCAAACCTAAATATTTTTTTTTGCTTAAAAAAATAGCATTAATACAGTAAGTTAGGTAAAATTTGCATAAAATGCTCTGCTTTACGGTTGTAAAATGGAACGGAAATTTGAATTTCGTTCCCTTTTAAATTCGGTACATTTTTACATTACGTCCAACTCATCGTTCACACTCGACACGTCAACTATTATAGCTTTTCGGGTATTCTCGCAAGGTTAGGGGTGTCTATTCCGAAGGCCGTTCTTAACATGGGTAGATTGGTAGGTTTGTCAGAAATTTCGTGAAAAATAGTGAATAATTCCACCTCGTCTTTCCAAGCTTATAACTCCTCGAAAAATGTAACTCAAGCCCTATTTTTTTCCAATTAAAGGAGCAAGTACCAAGGTTTCATAAAAACAAAAAAACAAACAACATGTTTAAAAAAAAAAAAAAGGTTTTAACTTCGGACTTTACAGGTAAATTTCTAAAAAACACTACTTTTTTGTTTTAAATTTGAATATATTATTTATTGACCTTTTCTCTTCAATTTGTGATATATAACACTTTGGTGAATAAATTATTTACTTTTTAATAGACATTTCAAAATTAGAAGCGTGAATTATTCTACCCCCTGTCTTTCCAAGCTTATAACTCCTCGAAAAATGTAATTCAAGCCCTAATTTTTTTTTGAATTAAAGGAGCAAGGACCAAGGTTTCATAAAAAAAAATAAAAGAAAAAACAAAGAACGTGGTTTAAAAAAAGGTTTTAAACTTCGAACTTTACAGGTAAATTTCTAAAAAAACACTACTTTTTTGTTTTAAATTTGAATATATTACTTATTGACCTTTTCTCTTCAATTTGTCATATATAAAACTTTGGTGAGTAAATTAATTATTTACTTTTTACTAGACACTTGAAAATGGGGGGGTGAATTTAAAAAAAAGCGTTTGTCTAAAATATTATATTCGGTTTATTGGAAAGAGCATAAAATTTCACATTGACCCTGAAAATATCGTAAAAATAAATTCAATAGAAAAATTTTGATAGATTTTTAAAGTTTAAAAATTGAAAAATATTGAGTTCGTAAAATTCATTACTGTTTAAAAAAATATTTCTATTACTTTTAAAACAACTTTAATAGTTTATTTTGGAAGTATAATCCATAAAGAAAATAAACAACCCACTTTTAAAAGAGAAATTACAAGATTTTTATATTTTATTCGCAGTTTCCTGATAGGGGTGTAAAAAATTCCTACAAAAATTCTGATACATCTACTAGATTGGAGTGTTTATTCGTTGTAAACGTACCCGACAACCTATAAATGTCGACATTTCCAATGTGAATGGTAAGCTGGACTTATGTAAAAAATAACAAAAAGATATACTAAACTGACTATTTCGTTTAAAAATGGAATTATTTCCCTTTCGTTATTAACTTTTTTTTAAAATTCTTTTTTTTATAAATATTTTGTGTTTTATATACATAAAGTACAATTGTTGAATGCTACTGTTTTGATTATATTCGTTTGGGGGGCACAATTAAAAAATTAAGAAAGATTAAAACGAAGCGAAATTTAAGTTTCCGTTCCATTTTTGCAACAACCGTAAAACAGCACATACTCAGCAAAAATCGTAATTTATAAGCATAATATTGAAACACTAAATCAACATTTTATTTATTTTTTTGCATAATTAATGATGGAAGTATTTTTCTGTTTATTTTCTTAACATCTGTTAAAAAAATAATTTGTACATTTTCTTGAAAAAAAGAATCAAACTTTTTTCTACTTTCACATGTGTTCCATTTTAACAAACTGAGCCACAGCAACGCGTGGCCGGGTACAGCTAGTATATATATATATATATATATATATATATATATATCCCTGGTTATATGTATAAATATATATATATATTTATATATATATATATTTATATATACATATATAAATATATATATATATATATATATATATATATATATATATATATATATATATATATATATATATATATATACTAGCAATTCGCTCGGCATTGCCCGATTGTATAATACGATTATATATGATATTTTGATTAATGCAGATTTCATATTTATCATTACATTATGTTGGACCTAATATATAGTAATGATTTAAAAAGTTAAAAAAACAAATGACTCGTGCCCCACCACCAAGAATCGAAACCAAAATGTTTAAATTACGATTTACTTTTTCCTCTGACGTTAATGACTGAGCTGTGAAAACGTGTTTGCTGCAAGGCTAAAAATTTAAACATCAACCAATAGCCATTACGTTACGCATGCATATTCGTAATGCCGACGTTCGACATTTACCTGGTAAATTCCTTTTCTTTAATGTTCACACTTTGTGCCGATTTTCGCACACCCACCAACAAGGTCACTTTTATATGTATATAGTTTGAATGATGAAAAAAACCTTGGATCCGACAATGCTTTGTAAATGACCATATATTGCATCTTTATTTGCCCCTTTATTATATATCTGTAAATGCATAACATCTCAAACCTATACATATATATATATATATATATATATATATATATATATATATATATATATATATAAAGTAAACCTGTCTGTCTGTATACAGAATGTCTCTACCAAACTATTCTGTGAATTTTTGGTCTACAAACTAGAAACTTGATATATAGTGGATTTGAACCTGTGGGACACATTTGATTTGGTCTTTAGCCGGTAATAATAGCTGCTTAATGGTTTTAATTGAAAATATTGGAATTTCGCAAGTGTAAGTCAACTAAATGTGCTACTTCTACGCATGCGTAAATATACATTTATACTTTTAACAATGTTATTTTTTTAGTTTTTGTATACGTATGGACCGCTCAGATGATAACGAATAATGCTGGAGTGCTAAATGCTTTGGTTTCAATTCTAGTAGATGGTACTTGTCATATATTTTTTAACTTTTGAAATCAACCAAATATATTTGGTACAATATATTGGGTTGATAGAGAATTGGCTCTATAGTAATAAATACAAACTGTATAAATTAAAATATCATAATATATGCCAGAATATATATATATATATATATATATATATATATATATATATATATATATATAATTGCAATTGAATCGCTATTTGCAATGCTTTATTAAATTGTGTCTATTATAGACATCTAATCGATGATGATATTCCCATTGCGTATAAATCATGTTTTCTTTTCTTTTTTATTTGCTCTCAGTTCGACACTTATTGAGCTGTTGTATTTTCGCTATGTACACTTATATCTGCTTCAGAAGCTATGCAATGAATAAAATGAATAGAGATTGCTTCAAGGTGCTCACTCTCGTATTAATTGACGCCTTATGCATGGACAATTTCCTTGCTATTTAAATAAAGACATTTCTTGACACATCCATTTCTTATATACAAAGTAACCCAAACCATAATGTTGATCTGCCAACGTTCATTAGAATTCAAGTTCGAAAAAAGATTGAACATTCGGTTTCCCATAAACACTCTGTTTATATACGAATGTTTTAAATTTAAAAAGATTAAATTAGTTTTATTGACAAAGTTATTTTAACCGTGTTCACTTTTTACTTTTTTTTTTATATGAAATAGTAGGCAAAATTATTCTAGATAAAATGTGCTCATCTTTGGCTTTTACAAACCAGAACATTTTCACTTTGATATTGATATATCCAGCATATATCATTTTAAAATGGAAATATGAATAATATTTTTAAAATCATTAAGTACAAAACTAAGGCTTCAAATCGTAGTCAAATTATACTACCTCATATGCGATTTCCTGTAAGATGAATTATAAATATTGTTAATCATTCATTTACGCCTCTTAATTGTTTTCAGTAAGTTTACCGAAAAAAAGGTTATGTAATTAACAGTTAATGTTTTTCGCTAGTTTCAGAATTTCTTTTAATATTGTTGACTTTGGCCTATGAACTGATATATATATATAATTGCAATTGAATCGCTATTTGCAATGCGTTATTAAATTGTGTCTATTTACATTCTTTTTACCTTAAGGAGCTTTCAACTCAAAAATATATTTTTACCCGGACAACGTCAGGTACGTACCACTATATATATATATATATATATATATATATATATATATATATATATATATATTCGTTTTTTTATTATTCTTTATGTAAATACAGTGATATCTTACTACAATGTGCAGACTGTTACACTCATAATTGATATCATCAAGCAAGAAGTTTTTAAAATCCAAAAATTTTAAATGGGTTCAAGACCATTTTCAATTTAAGAGGAGAGAAAATATATTTCGCCATGACTGGCGTAAAGCAAGTTTAATAATCTTAATAATAAACAAGTATAATAATAAACAAAAGAATATAACTTGTTCTCTTTGATTGAGTACTATCAACGGCCTTTGTTAAAATTCAATTATTCTTAATATTGGCTATCTGTCTACCTGTAATATATATATATATATATATATATATATACTTCAGCATAGTGTAATGAAATAGGTCCACCGACATGGAAAGCCAGTGATCTGCATATGCTTCTGTCTGGAAGACTTGTCCTATTTTGAGGGGCGCCCCGTCAAAATATATAATTATTGTCCAAGACTCATTGTCTATTATAATAAAAACATCGTTTCCGAAACGATCGTACCATTTATTGATTTTGTTTGTCCTTCCTTATGAAACAGATCTTTTAATTTTTAATTTTAATTATAAATTATCAATCATCTTAATATATATATATATATATATATATATATATATATATATATATATATATATATATATATATATATAGTTCTCTTAGTCTGTCTGTGGTTCTACCCATTCCACATTGTCTAGGAAACTACTGGTAGATCTGAATGAAATTTTGTATGGACATTTCTTATGGTAAGATGCAGCGAAATAAGTAGTATCCGTTCGATGCAAAGTGAAGGATTACTAGGATTAATTGTGATTAGTATAGAATGCAAAAATGAGCACAAATTTAACCATATAAATAAAACCATTAATTTGGTATGAAGCACGCATTTTAAGTCAATTGACTATAACATTTTTTCCGTTTTTAACGGGTTAAAAATCTTGTATATATGTATATATATATATATATATATATATATATATATATATATATAAAT